>NC_135999.1:19123689-19138689 GCF_048128805.1 Centroberyx gerrardi | reverse complement strand
TAGCATTAATCCGATTATGTAATCAAGATACAAAGTTGTTTCACACATGCACGTGCACACACACACACACACACATGCACACACACACACACACACACACACACACACACACAGCAGCAGTCTCATCTCTTTTGTTATCTCTGTTGTCAGTTGGTTTTGCCTTTGTTCCCAGGTGACGCCCTTATTTTGAAGTGGAAAAAATGACACACCACAAACCTATAAACCTGCCCTTTCCTGACCTAACCTCCCACAGCAAATATTGACACACCCTCCACCACACACACACACACACTTGTATGAGCTCATCGTTCTTTATCAAGAGTGTGTGTATATTATTTCACACGTGTGTCTGTGTCTCCAGCGATGCGGCGGTAAAGCGAGTCGATCCCCGACCTGCCCTCCCTGGACAGTTTATCCCTGCTGCTCGCTCGCTATCAGCTCTCTCAAATTCCCCCCAAAGGCAAAGCGAGGAAACCCCATCTCTCTCTCTCTCTCTCTGTCTCGCACTCTGTCTCTCTGTCGCTCTCTTTCGTTCTTTTTGGCCCTGTCAGCCAGGTTTGTGTTGTATTAGGGCCATGACAGGATAGCCTGCTGGAAAGAAATAAGGGGGGGAGGAAAGGTAGGAAAGGGGCTCCTCTCTGTCTCATCCCTCCTTTATTTGCTCC
Organism: Centroberyx gerrardi; assembly: GCF_048128805.1. Taxonomy (NCBI): domain Eukaryota; kingdom Metazoa; phylum Chordata; class Actinopteri; order Beryciformes; family Berycidae; genus Centroberyx; species Centroberyx gerrardi. The sequence goes on along the minus strand of NC_135999.1, from coordinate 19,138,024 downwards.
ATAACTTAGCCTGAGGCTCTGGAGTTGTTTTTACTGTGGATGGGCTGAGGATGGACTCAGAGATTTTTCCATGCCCTTTCATTCTCTTCCAATACCCACAACTCTGTGTCAACAAAAGGGACGCTGTGTGTGTGTGTGCCTGTATCTGTCTGTGTGTGTGTGTGTGTGTGTGTGTGTGTGTGTGTGTGTGTGTGTGTGTGCACATGTTGGTGGGGTTGAGATTTAATGGTTAACTTTTGCAAACTGAATTCATATTTTTCAGCCTGGAATGCTTTTGTTGTCTCAAGAATTGAAGCATTCTTCCTCGGGCTGAGTTTCTTTTGCAGCCATCGTTGAAAAGCGCGATGGTTTCTGGGAACTAATTCAGCCCGGTCTTGATGCTTTCTCACCAGACGACTGAGGCTTTGGTTTGGGAAATCAGTCAAGCTGAAAACCTAGAAATGCACACACACACACACACACACACACACACACACACACACACCACACACACACACACGGACACTCATGCATACTTTGTGATACTTTGCTAGCACAACGGTCTCTGGTTAATGATTAAATGTGAGGCCAGCGCCAGTTCAGCTACATTCTTTACAATGTTTTTGTAAGTGTCCAGAAACACTGGAACACACCCCAACTGCCTGGGCTGTTGGTGTTCGGAGTGTGAAACTCAGGATCGTCTGTCAGAGAGCCGATCCAAACAGCATGTTGGACAAGAACAATAGTTTAGTGTATCTGGGTGGATTTAGAGATTACACCGTTGTAATGTGAGTTGTAATATCACAGTACAGCATCCCATAATGTTCCCGCAATATTTCCATACCTGTGTGTGTGTGTGTGTGTGTGTGTGTGTGTGTGTGAGTGTGTGTGTGTGTGTCAGGCTTTGTGGTGGTGGGTATTAATAGGCATTCTAAGAGGAAACAATGGCTAAGGAGGTGAGAGAGAGTATCTGGATTTCTGTCATCACCCTTCCCTAAAGATACATATACACACACACACACACACACACAAACACACACACACATACACATTTCAGTGGAAGCAGGGTGTCTGTTTACTCCTTATTCTAAGAGGTGACGTATAGCTGATGGTGGATTCAGATTACCATACAAAGACACACCTGTGGCCCCAGGCTGTGTTTGGATATGTGTGTGTGTGTGTGTGTGTGTGTGTGTGTGTCTGTGTGTGCAGACATGCATTGCTTAGGGAAAGAGAAAATAGAATGGTTTAGTATTTCTCTATTAACACAAAGGGGAACATTTCCAGTCAATGGAGAATGTTTTTTTTTTCTTCAACCAACCAAGCAGCCAGCCAAACACACACACACATACACACGCACACACACTCACACACACACACACACCAGTCCTTGTGTATGGTGTCTGATGTCGGAGGAGGTTCAGCCGTGACCCCCTCCTCCCTCCCTCCTCCCTCCTCCCTCCTTTCCTTTCCTCCCTCCTTCCGTGTCTGTCAACATGAAATTAGGCCTTGAGTGGGAGTGGGAGTGGGAGGAAAGGGGAAAACAATTGATAAGGAGGACAGAGGAGGGAAGGAAGAAGAATGAAGTGACTGACTGAAGGTAGAGAATGACTGACATCTTCTGTGAAGAGGGGAAGAGTAATTGAATTAGGTCTATGTAGTTAGTACAGCAGAAAACACAGAAAAGCTTTTGGAATAAAAGGCGATGTCTCTAGGAAGTCTGTGTCCTCTGTCCTAAAGATGCCCACACTGCCGCTGTCTCATGTCTGGCTCTTTCTCTCTCTCTTGTTCTATCACTCACACACACACACACACACACACACACACACACAATCGCTCTTCCACTTGTGTTTGTGTGTATGTCTGTCTCCCAGAACCACAGAACTTGTAGATCCAGGCACCCGTAGCGTGGGACCAGTTATCAGGAACCGTTATCACCATCTGCTCGTTTTTTGATGTCGATTTTTCTACATTGTGCAAAGATGAAGATTCGCTCATAACTGATAATGTTTTGTTTCTCAGTTTGCATGCTTTTTAATCTTTTATATTGCTGTGTTCCATAAACCAATACAATTTTATTATTGCTGTTAACTATACTTGCTTGGACATACATATTAATAACTATACTAAAATTGTATTGGTTGTATTGGTGTTGCAAAACATTATCAGTGATGATGGAATCTTCATCTTTGAACAATGTAGAAAAAAATTTAATTACATCAAAAAAACAGCAGATGGCGATAAAAGCTTCTCTGCGATTCTGAAGATACTCCATACTTGCAGTGTGAATCAGTCCAGAACTCACCAAGACTGAAATCTGACAGTGATCCTGGCAACAGCCAATGGGAGTTTAGCTCAAGGGGGAATTAAAAGAGAATGAACCGGAAGAGAATTTGTTTTTTAACAACTTCCACTCACATCAATAGTTTACATCAGTAGAGTCCCAACTCCACTTGCCCCACTCTTGATAAGTTGATATATGATTTTATTTGGAGGAATAAATCTGAATAAAACAGTATAAAATGGCACTGTGCTTGGATCCGTCCACATAAGCATGTAATTACAAATTACGTGTACGAAGTGTCATACAACATTTTCACCAGTGTTATCCTTGTAAAAATGTCACTTTAAAAATATATTTGTAATGTAAATGTAAACTGTAGCTTCTCACCAGAAGAAACTAACTTTAACTTGTATTTATCCGGGGCAAGTTGCTCTTTTTCAGCACTACTCTGCTTCACACTCATACAGTTACAGCCTTTCATACCTGGGAGCGTCTCACTGCAGCCACAGTCTTCCACTGTTTTTCACTGAGCAACTCCACTGCAGCAATTGGGAGTCCAGTGCCTTGCTCAAGAGCACTACAGCAGTAGTCTTTAACAGAGAACAGTTCTCATTCACTTTGTCCAGCCAGTGCAGGATTCAATATGGCAACCTTTCGGTCACAATTTCACTTCTTTAACCTCTAGGCTACCATCAGAATTACAGACTATTTAGTTCCTAAATAACCTGAGCGCAGTGTTTAAACTGTCCTAAAAGTTATGAGTTCATAAAGATATTGATGAAATCGCCTATCTGAGGAGATGACCGTGTTGTCGGGGCGGAGGGCGAGTGAGAGGGAGACAAACACAGAAAGCAGCTTATTTCTGACATAAATCAATGCTCAGGTGTCGGCGGAGGTTCTCCTAATAGAGAATCGTTTGTCTCCGACGCCGTAGTGTCGCCAGCCCTCAGCCCGCCTCTCCTCGCAAGCTGAAAGGCTTGTCGCTCCAGAGACTCATCTCACTTCACACATGTCACAGAGAGAGAGAGAGAGCGGCGCATCTCAGTCGCACCACCGAGACGCAGAGGAAGAGGCAGAGAGAAGCGACTCGACTGTGATAGAATCGTGATGGAATGTGAGGCTTATCTTTAGCTGGCAGGAGAGAGAGGGAGAATGTAAGAGAGGGTGGGCTTGTATAGACAAAGACTATACACACACATACACACACACGCACACACACACACACACACACCTCCCTGCTCTCCGTAGTCACCCTGCCCTGTCACTTGTGTCTCCAGCAGATTTCCAGCACTAAAGCAGAGTTATGAGTTCACTTTATGAGAGTTACTGTGTTTTATTAGCATCTACATCTCAATGGGCTTGATAGCTGGTCCGTTCGGTGTGATAGGCACACACACACACACACACACACACACACTTTGGCCCGGATCTATTAACATAGGCACAATTTGAGGCACAGCACAAAAAAAAGTGTGCAGGTACAATTAGTCTTGTGTGTTTACTGAGGTGAGGTGTTTACTAAGACTGAGCATGTAAATGAATACAGATGCACACCCTTCATGAGAATTGCGAACCCCCAAATATTAGACAAATCAAAGCAAAGGGAGCCACAAACAAGGGCAGAGTCCGCCAGAGGATAAACCATTAACCGTACCCATGACCCCTATGAGAACGTTTCAGTAAACTAAGTTAATATTTGTGTTTTGACCAGACTTTGTCCATTTTCTTTATTATAATTGTTAAGTGCAAGTCTAAATTGACATATATTCCAGCTGGGTGATTTAGGTTATTTCCCTGACACTCTGGTGAGCATAAATAGTGTGTGCAATAAACATATAGGCTAGATTGGCCTGCAGCTAGGACAAAAGTGCAAAGAACAGAGGCATCCAGATTGACCCATTTTCTCAAGCGCCAATGTTCTGTGCATTGCATTAGTAAATCAGAAGATGAGATTTTTGCGTTCATTTGAACCGGGCTTGCACAAACCTTTAGTAAATATTTGTCTGTATTTTTGTTTTGCCCTGTTGCCATGTCTACTGATGCACTTGACCTCTGAACCTTGAACTTTTGCAGCCTGCAGTGCTTGATAACCTCCTGACCTCCATGAAGTTTGTCCTCCATGGCATGGGAGTCCTCCGCATCAACCTGGCTAACAGCAGGAACAAGGTAGTCTGTATGTCTGTCTGTCTACTTGTATGTGTTTCTGTCTGACAGGGTGTGTGTCTGTCCGTCAGTCTTACCCACTAACCTATCTGTATCTTCTCCATCTTTCTCTCCTTCAGCCCTCTTTTCCTCTGTTCATATTCTGCTTAAGCGTTATCTGTTGCGGTCTTCCTGCACTTCATGCATATCACCCCTAGAGCGCAGCATCCCTGCACCACAGTAGCAGCTGTTGCATTTGGCACCACACACACACACACACACACACACACACACACACACACACAGTGGATACTGTTCACTGTCTGCCTAAAAGACACACGTGTTTTTTTTCTCTCTCTTTGTTTCTCCCTCTCTCTTACACACACACACACACACACACACACACACACACAGTGGATACTGTTCACTGTCTGCCTAAAAGACACACGTGTTTTTTTTCTCTCTCTTTGTTTCTCCCTCTCTCTTACACACACACACACACACACACACACACACACATAGACACACACACACACACACACACAGCTTTCAAACTTATTATCTGCAACCTGGAAAAGCAAAAGGAGTTGTCATTCTTCTGCTCTTGTTGTGAACAGAGTTGGTTCGCTCCATCACAGAATAAACAATGACGGCATTATTTGTCCTTCTAATAACCAATGAACAGGAGTTGTTCAGAAAGCTTCCAGTTGAAGTACACACATACACACACACACACACACACACACACAAAGGCACACACACACAACAACCATGTGTCTATATGAGAGAGACAGAGAGTTAGGAGCAAAGTGGGCGGTTTTATTGTCAGGTTCAATTCGATTTGAACTTTATTGTCAAAGTTATCGGAGCTCATACACTAGCCACCCACTCACCACATCCTCTTGGGAGATCATGACCGTAGTGTTTCCTCTATTAAATGTCACCAGGGTGTGTGTGTGTGTGTGTGTGTGTGCGCATGCCTGTGCCTGTGTATGTGTGCGTGTTTGTGTGTGTGTGTACATGCACATCCATCCATTTCTACATCTATTATCATTACCAATCCTAGAGACAGGAGACATGGACACATAAACTTGTATTCATATCCCTTTTCCATTTGGCCGCCACCCATCTGCACACCCAAATGGCCGCCCGTCCATCCATTGATGTATTGATATCTTGTCGTCTCCCTCCCTTCCTCCAGGTCCACGCCCACTCTGTCCTGTCGTGTGGGCGGTGCTTTGATGAAGACCAGGTGCTGTTTCCTTTCCTAAGCCACGCCCTCTCCTGTCTGTGGGCCGACCAGGGGGTGAGGGCCGCCGCAGCCAGGGGGTACGAGTACGAGCTCAACGACTCCGCGCTGTAGTGAGTACTCTTACAACACACACACACACACACACACACATACACACACACACAGAGGGCTAAGGAGATGCAGGGGTCTAATTAGCTGGACTTAGCGGCTGATGCTCAGCCGTGTGTTCTCTGTCGCTGGGAATAAGAGTCGGCAAAGTGAAGAGGAACGGGGGAGGGACTGATGGGGGGAAGGGGGCGGGGTAAAATGCCTACTAGCCAAAGTGGAAAAAGATGCAAGGATGGGACGAGTGAAAGGAAGAAGCTCCTGCACACTGTCCACTTCACTTGCAATTAAAGTAAGTTTTATTTGGAACAATATTCTGATACAAAGACCTTCACCAGGTTATCTGAGGATGAGATGAGAACGTGACTCAGCCAAAGGGAGATGAAAATGTCTACTAGCCAAAGTGAAAAAAGACACACAAAAGATACACCTATGTAGCAGCCTTAAAATCATTTACATTTGTTTGTTTTGTGTGGGTTTTAGCTATAAAGAAGCAAAGCAATGATGGGTAACACTGAAAAACAGCAGATACCGTAGTTGAAAGCGGGAGAGGCGAATAGATGAAGAGAGGTTGTTAAGAAGGACGCATATCATGAAAAAGTGAAAAAAGTTTGAAGTATACAGCCGCAGTAATGGAAGTAAAGGAGCGGAGTAATGAGGCGAGAGCTAAGATGAGGATTTGAAAAGAAGAGAAGAGCAGATCTCCAGAGAGGAGAGGTGGTGGCGTGTGCGGAGCGGAGGTAAGACGGAGCCGGAGCCCACCAGGAGGCCGTCTGTTCTCATCCTCTGCCCCAGCGAGAGGCCTTGGTTCTGGGATTATCTACATCGACAGGCCCCCTGGTCCCCACTGAGAACCACCGCACATCACTATCACCCTCTGCTGTCTTCAGGCACACACACACACAAACACACACACGCATACACATTGTCTATGTTACGAAGAGTCCAGTAAGCAGTGCGTTTTTAAGCGGCAGGGTGTGTGTAGCTGTCCAAGAAACTGATTCAAGATGACTAGTTGAGAATGTCACAGTCGGTTCAGCTAGAGGGAGACGTCATTGTGTGTGTGTGTGTGTTTGAAGATTACATCTCGCTGAGTGCACACACACACACATACATTATAGCTCATTACACTAGCTTTGGTAATAGCTAATCTGTGCTAGAAAGCTTAGCCTCAGTGTATCATTATTATGATAAGCCACGGCTCTGTGAATATTGAGCGTGGAGATGAGCCGCTGCGCCCCCTGGGACTGCAGTCTTATCACTGCACACCCTACCTGCCGCCTGGCAGCTGACGCCGTCATGGCACCCACACATGCTCCCCACACATACTCGTATGCCATATACGAGTCTGCACACACACGTGACTCACACCTGATTTTATTCTCTTTTGATCTCAGGTTTGTCTGCTGGTTAGCAAATTTTGTCCTCTCCCACCGCTCATTCCTTCTTTCTCTCTTTCTTTTTTCCTCCACTCTTTGCACCTCCTCCCACCCTCTCCTCCTCTTCCTCCTCCTCCTCCTCCTGCTCTTCCTCCTCCTCCCTGTGTAGTTTCTTCGAGAACATGGGCCGCATCACCTCTGAAGACTACGTGCCGACAGAGACAGACGTTCTGCGCGTACGACTGAGGACCACAGGCGTAATAGAGACCCAGTTTAAAGTCAACCACCTCATTTTCAGGTACACACCTTTTCACCTGCCTTTTCTTTTTTATTTGTTATTGAGGTTTTCATGCAGTTTTACACACTATCAAGACATCGTACGTAACGCCACGGAAAAGGGATCCACTGGAGAGTAAGTTCTTTTAAAAAAAAAAGAATAATAACAATGTGATACTTGTGTGTCTTTTCACTTACCCCCCCCCCCCCCCCCCCGCCCCGCTGGAGAGGTCAGAGGTCAGGGTCAGCTACAGAACAGCGTCGGGAGGGATTCAGTGTCTCTCTAAAGTAGACCACCCAGCCGTCCATAAAAAAGAAAGTTTCTTTAGTCTGTGGTCCAGATCAGCCTTCAGAGTTTACTGTGCAAACTTGGCACGAACGACGGCCTTTTTCCACTTAAAGAGTTCACGCTTATCCAAAACTGGCACCATGAGATCCGCGCCAGACGCAGAGGCAGGTCTCTTCAAGAGCGTGGGACGCGTCATACCAAATTACTTCTCTTCACTCCCCTCCAGCTTTCACACTCTTATCTCCCTCTACAGCCATGCAATAAGACCTGAGATGTGAGATGGAGATGGGCAGCCCCACTCAATACATCAATATGGCACCTATCAGCTGGCTTTACACTCATCTACTGACCGCACTCACACACACTCACACACACATCCAAACACACATATACTGTAGAAGTGTCAGTGAATCAGTCTTATCAGTGGAGCAGCAGAGGGCAGGTATCTGAGCTCAGGAGGCCGATGATGTCAGATGTCCATATTCATCTCTGATCATTGCCAGTGTCACACAATGCCACCTACTTTATCATCCTCCAATAGCTAATCTAATTTCCTGAAGCCATTGATGGTCATGACAGGGTGATAGATATTTATGAACTCGCCTGCGTGTGATGTATAACCGAGCTTTAAAGCCCCCAAGCTCCAAGGGAAAAACACGCCCTAAAACACTGTCAGAATAACAGCTAATGGCGTTGTACCCTTGCGGAGAAGTGGCCAAAATGTAGACAGCGTGACATCACTTTGAGATATTTCCAGTGCAGCGACAATGGAGTTTAATAGGAGAAAATGTTTCAACTATCTAAATGGTAAACGTCAACTTTTGGTGTTAGTCCCTCAGAATCGAAGAGCAAGAGCTTCAACAATCATACAGGGAGAAATCCATCGTAGAAGAGGCAGAGAGACCAATTTCTCCACTGACAGCAGCCTCAATGCAGAATGCAACCAGAATGCAATGCAGCCACAAGGCACGTTGTGTTTTGAGTGAGGGGCGCGACTCTCACTTTTTCCCCAACTCTAAAAACTCACTCTCTTGCTCTTACTACGCTATCACTATCACTCTCTCCACCTACACATACTGATGCAACACGTTCAGGCACGTTCTCTGGGGGGTGTCGAAAGGCATTCTGGGAAATATAGGAAATCATTAATTGAAGTACAATTACAATTTCAATTTCCCATTTGGCAGACGCTTTTATCCAAAGCGACGTACATATGAGATTTTAATACAACACAAGCAAGGATCTAGTCGAGAGAGAACAACGAGAGTAAGTGCCATAAAGCTAAGTTCTGGTCCAACAGGACATAGGTGCTACGAGGCAGTGCATAGAGTGCATAGAGGCAGATAAAGATTTTTTATTTTTATGTAGTTTTTTTTTGGATTACTCAGTCCATCAGGTGAGAAGGTGTTCACTAAAGAGCTGGGTCTTTAGCCTTTTTTCAAAGATTGAGAGGGACTCTGTGGATCGAATAGAGTTTGGTAACTCGTTCCACCACCGAGGAACCACAGAAGAGAAGAGTCTGGCTAGAGATTTAGGGCCTTGTTGTGGTGGCAGCACCAGGCGCCGCTCCTTGACAGAGCGTAGTGGGTGGGAGGGAGTGTAGACCTGAATGAGGGAGTTCTTGATGCGGGCAGCAACTGGGAGCCAGTGGAGGGATATGAACAGCGGAGTGACATGTGCTCTTTTGGGCTGGTTGAAGATCAGACGCGCCGCCACGTTCTGGATCATCTGCAGAGGTTTGAGCGTACATGCCGGGAGCCCTGCCAGTAAGGAGTTGCAGTAGTCAAGGCGTGATATTATAAGCGGCCTGTACTAGGAGTTGTGCTGCATGTTCAGACAGGTAGGGTCTGATCTTCCTGATGTTGTACAGGGCAAATCGGCATGACCGAGCAACAGAAGCCACATGCTCCTTAAAGGTTAGTTGGTCATCAATCATGACACCCAAGTTTCTGGCAGACTTTGCGGGAATGAGCTGAGCTGATTCGAGCTGGATACTGATCTGTTGTTGTACAGAGGGACTGGCTGGGATGACAAGGAGCTCAGTCTTTGACAGGTTAAGCTGAAGGTGGCGTTCCTTCATCCATGCCGAGATATCGGCGAGGCATGCCGATATCCGTGCCGAGACTGTGGGGTCGTCTGGCGGGAACGATAGGAGGAGCCATGTGAGCGGATGACTGCACCAAGTGAGGTGGTGTATATTGAAAAGAGAAGGGGTCCAAGCACTGACCCTTGAGGTACTCCTGTGGACAAGCAGTGGGATTTAGACACTTTCCCTCTCCAAGACACTCTAAAGGATCTCCCTGAGAGGTAGGACTCAAACCAGCGGAGAGCAGATCCTGAGAAGCCAAGCTCAGCGAGTGTGGAGAGGAGGATTTGGTGGTTAACCGTGTCAAAGGCAGCCGATAGGTCAAGCAACATTAGAACAGAGGACTGACCGGCAGCTCTAGCTGATCGCAGTGTTTCCACTACAGACAAGAGGGCAGTCTCGGTAGAGTGTCCGCGTTTGAAGCCAGACTGGTTAGGATCATACAGGTTGTTCTCAGAAAGGAATTCAGATGCTTGATTAAAGACTGTGCACTGTGTGGCTGTGTTTTCTGGACGGATCCAGGTTTCGGTCAGGGCTAGTACCTGAATGTCAAATAGGTTTGCTTTGCTTGGATAAATTCTGTTTTATTTACAGCAGACTGACAATTCCATAAGCCAAAGGAAAAAGCGGAGGAAGTAGCTGAGGCTTTTAGAAGCTTTTAGAGGCTTTTAGTAGAAGTAGAAGTAGATGAGGCAGGTTGCGGGGAAAGTGGGCGCAGTTCATCAAAAAAATAACTCCTGGAGTGCACTAAACTTCACAGATTGATGATGTATAGAAGCGTAAGAGTATCTGAGGGTGTAATTTTCCTGGAACAGCAGTATGGCGTCCCCTGTTAAAACACATTCACCCCCCTCCCCCCTCATGGCGTTGTTTATGTTTTAATCAACTGAATAGGAATTTTTTTTTTTCCTTTCTAATGCTGATTGTGTAAAGAAAAGGGAGCCCTGCTTCTGTGTTTTATTCATTTATTTGTGTTTGTTGATGGTACATAGTGCAAAGAGAAGCAGTAGGTCCAAAAATGACACAGAAAAAAGAAAAGGACCCCAGTATAGCTTGACTACAGTCGAGGGTAATGGTATTTAAAGCCAACTATACGATATAAATATACTCCCACTCAAAGTAAGATGTCAGTACAAATTATGCATGTTACAACACATGATTAACATTTACTTTATAGGCCAGTGATTTCTTATTGGGTTTTCTGTGAACACTGAAAGTTTATGGTCCTTTATAGCGCTGGGAACCAAAAGGTCACCCTTCAAAGTGTTCGCTCGTAACGGCAGAGTGAAGGATTGCGGGCGATTTTCCACAGTCTGGTTTTATTGGAATGGTAATGGGCCATGGAGGGTTAACAGGGATACATTCAGGAAAACTATGCGTATTGTGCGTGTGTGTGTGTGTGTGTGTATGTGTGTGTGTGTGTGTTCCTTCACCTGTGTATCTACTGCTCCTTTATCCCTCCACCCCACCTAAAGTGTCACATCAGGAAAATCACATTACCTTGTCCATCTTTCTTGGTAATGTCTACCCAAGGATCACCTCTCCTCTCCTCTTCCCACAATAACAACCTGTCCCTCATCGCTGCTCTGAATTACATTTCATATGAAATCGTAATAGCAAAACACATTACCTCAGCTGTTTAGCATATAAACATTGTAGAGAAGAACCAGTCTGTCAACAAACGACTTCAGTTGGGGGTATTTGTGTCACATCTCGATTCCTCTGACCTTGTCTTAAAACGTGTGTGTTTGTGCACTGTGTGTCTTTGACCAGTCTCACACACACACTGCAGAGTGTGTAGGCAGAGGAAATATTTGACTCGGCATGACAGGGACATATTGGGTGTGTTTCAGTGTCAGCAGACAGGCGGTTTAAGCGTGGCAGACAAGGAAAAGTTTCACAAGCAAACAGATGCTTTGATCATAACTGTATCAGTTGTTCTGTGCAGATAAACGCTGCTTTTCCTCGCAGTCTTTCCGTCTGCGTCACTGTTGAGTCACTTGCCTTGTAGAATCAAAAGCCATTTTTTGTTTGTTTGTTTGTTTTTTGTTTGTTTTTTTAAGTTTGGATCGTCAGCAATGACGTCGCCACGACAACACTGTCATATCTGTGGTAGAAAACCAGGGTCCCAGGTGGTGCTTAAGGAACCTTCCCAGCCTCCTTGCTCACTTACACACTCCTCTACTTCTCTACTTGAATTCTTAAGTAGATAAATAATTGGGTTTAGTTAATTGATAAACATCAGTGTGTGTGTGTGTGTGTGTGCGTGTGCGTGTGCATAGTGCGTGTGTGTGTGGCTTTGAGAGATCAAGCCCTTGGCGTTGATGAAAGAGCTTAGCATAAGTTGATGTAATTATTTCAAACTCAACAACAAAAAGGATATTAAGGGGATTTAGGGGAGTAGATGGTTTTCATCTGAGTATATGATGTTTGTCATAAAGAGAGAGAGAAAGACGGGCACAGACTGAGAATGGTGCGCAGGAGAACTATTACTATACCATTAGAAATGTTTTTCTATTCAGATATAGCCGGTCTGTAATTTTACTTGTCAGCCAAGGATGAACAAATTATTCGCCTTAATTATCAGTGGACACATTGTGGATTTTGGAGAGAGAGAGTGGATCTAAACTCTTAAAACATTAGTTTCCTTAAAGCAACAGGGACTCAGAGGGAAGACAGATATGGAGATTTCTGCCTCGGCTTGATTTCGTTTTATAAATATTGAGGCTGTAATTCTAGCACAGTGTGGAACCGTCTACCTGTGTCTAATGGCCGTCTCTCTCTATTAGGGTAACGCTCAGTGTTTTTCATCTGTGCCGGGGTGTGTGCCCACTCCAGCATTTCATGATATTTATCATGTCAAAAAAGAGATTCAAATTTCTCAAGTATGGATACATCCTATGATTAAGAAGCAAATCAAACTTATATTGCATTTAATTGTTTTATGTCTAACTGTGAGTGTAATTATGACTGTAACCATGAGTGGAATAGATTAATAATAATGTGATATAGTATTGATCCCTGTAGGAAAGTTGTAGCACTCCTTGGTGTCTTGGTGTCACCTCAGCAGGACGGACACCAACATGAGGTTTGAACCTGAGTCCTCAGGTTGAAAGCGGTCTCTCTAACCACGAGGCCGACCTGCACCCTAAATACTGTAATAGAGAAGTGCAGACAATAACAGATTTTAATTGCTTGGGACTTGATTTGATGCACAAAGAGAATACCTGAGACTTGACTTGACTTGGACTCTGGTGACTTGGGACTCGACTTTGACTTGCACTTTGATGACTTGAAAAGGTTTTTAAAGTCCTGACAAAAGATTTTGTGTTCGTGTAAATGACTTGGATTGATTTGTCCCACCAGACAGCTGAATTTAAATTCTGTTTTATGAATTTGTATGGAATTATTGAATTTATTGAAACTGAAACTGATTACAGAAATTAAACTCATGATGCACTTTTTATCCTATTAAAACGATATTGCATTGAAAAGTCCTACAGTAGATATTTTGTTTTCTTTAAGATAATAAATTGATACTGGACTCTTGATTTGTTCTGACTTGACTTCTACATTTAGACTTGAGACTTAATGACACGGACTTGACTTGGTAATCTACTTGACTTGTGCCTCAAAAGTAGGTATATATTTTTTAATAATAATAGTAATAATAATATTTGATTCTCACTCACTATTGCCTCAGGATCTGTTTCCTCTGCTCACCTAACAAATTTCCAGCCATGATCTTAAGTGTACCTGGAAAGAGGAAAAAGTATTAATAATGTATATAAAAATGTACACCTACTTTTGAAATGGGCTGTATATCACCCTCAATATGTTTAAAGACTTATTTTATAAATTTTGCACACAAAAACATCAATGTCAAAGTGAATATTTGTTCCTCTACCTGTATTAAATGTGGGGGCCAAGTCCTTGTCTTCTTTGCAGTACACCATGTCTGATGAGAAAACATTTATTTGAAACAACATTTATTTTTCCCAGTGTTTCACCTCAAACTTAACTTCATTCCGTGTCTCTACAACACGCTGAATAATGAATGTGGCCAAATGTTTGTGATTTGAATAATTCAGATAAAACACATCTATGGGCAAAGGCAATGGTCCCACACAGTGCAATATCAGTCTTCCGTCTCGTCTCCCTGCATCCCGGCGCACAACAAACGGCCGACTACCCCTCTACATACTTTAATAAGAACAAGTTTAGAGGTTGCAGATTGTTGGTGTCACACCTCAGGATAGCTTTATGTATTGCTGCAGCGTAGCTTACATGTTTTAAAGGCGTGGGACGGTTTAGACGTGACACCGGAAGTTGTGTTGTGAATGATTGATGGCAGAGAGGGAAGTGTTTCTGAGATGTCGCGCCTCTCCTCGCATCATCACCTTTCACCACCCATCTAGTATCAGAGGAGACGCACCCGAACTCCAGTCTCAACTACAGACTCTAACCTCTAAACTGTCTCTCCCTACTGCTTGTCTCTTCTCTCTTTTATCTTTCTTTATCTCTTCTCTCTTTCATATTTGTT
>NC_135999.1:18606189-18798689 GCF_048128805.1 Centroberyx gerrardi | reverse complement strand
ATTAAATGTCTTTTATATCACCTCTTTGTTCTTATTGCCCTATTTGTTGAATATTAACTTATAATAAATGGGTTTTGTCATTTAGAAGATTGCATTCCACTCTTTATGTCTGGGCATACTACTTCTGTCCTATTATGCTAATTCTCTCTTGCTTTTATTTCCGCTTTCTCTCTCTGCTCTTTTTCCTTCATCTCCCTCTCCCTTTCAACTTTTCCTCTGTCTCCTCTCAACCTGCTTACAGCCAGGGAAACAAACAAACCTCTAGCAGCTGCCTGCCTGGGTGATTGTGTGTGTGTGTGTGTGTGTGTGTGTGTGTGTGTGAGTGTGTGTGTGAGTGCATACGTAAGGTTGTGTCTGCGTAAACAGTGTGGCCAGTACTGTGACGTCTTTTTCCTTGGATTATCTGTTGATGTTTGAGTTTCTGTAGGTAGTCCACTTCTCTTTGTCTGCTCATCACTGCTCATACTAACTGCCAGGTTCTTCTCTTGCTGCTGCCGGAAACATTAAACACATCACATCCTCCTGTGTGCCATAAGTTCTTTTGTTGTTTTTTTCCTCCCAGGACCTACTGGGTCTTTAGAACCATAAATGTAGCAAATGTAAAAGCTTTCATGAACTGGGTTGAATCACTATTGTGTTATACCAATCGGTGGTAGAGAGTAGAAAATTGGACATTTATTTACATTAAATTGTTGTGGATTATTACTTTAAAGAGTGATGAATTATATCCACACACACAAAAGCCCACAAACACACACACTATCCTCTTAATACACTGGATGGGCACGTTCCAGGATTTAGTATGAAGCTGCCAGAGAGAGGATACATGCTGGCTAACTTCCTGATGATCAAAACCAGAGTGAGCTGACAAGCTGACAAGGAGAGGATAACTGTGTGGGTCAAAGCGGCAGGGGTGTAATGTAGAGGTGAGATAAAGGACAAGATCCACACAGAGAGATACATTTATTTTCTCATTAACCAGCTTGCCAAGCCGCTGACATTAGCTCTGTGGTGGTTCACTGATCTCCAAGAACCATTTGCATAAAATATTGGAGAACAGAACTCTTCCAAATAGAGATTGGATTTTTTTTTATTTTTAACAACCAGACCAACTCAGCAAGCCGTTTATGTTTGACTTGGCCAGGTAGTGTTCGGGTAATGGCCCAAGGCACATCAGTGGGGCGACACTCCATATAACAAAGCATTACTGAACTCATAATCTCCTCCATTTGCTATTTCCAAACAGTTTGCAGTTCACCCTCCATTTGCTTATTCATTGATTTCTCCTGTCTATTAATAGCTCTTTCAGTAACACACGCAAGACAGAGAGGGGGGTGGGTGGGGGGCGGGGGGGGTTCAGCGTCAGAGCAGAGCGGTATATTAGAATACAAACAGAGATGACGTCTTTCTTATATTTCTCTTTTCTTCTCACCTCAGAGAAGGCAACATAAGCACACTCACTGTCTCCTCTGTGCTACTTAAAGTAATCTGTTCACCCAGGGAAGAGACAGGAGGGCGTCTGCTTCGCACAAACACTCTTTTTTCCTCATACAAGACAACACAGAGGAAAAATCAACACCGAGAGTCTGAGACATGACAGGAATCCTAACTCGTGAATGTATTTTAATAGCAAATCATCACTTTGATGCCTGATTAGTGACTCTGCATTGACGTCCACGGTTTACTTGAACAAACACACACAAACACCCGGAGTCATCCTCTTCAGTAGCCTAACAGAGCGCTGATGGTGGGGTACCGTCTGCGGCAAGTCATGCACTTGTCCCTGTCGATGAGTAGGGAGTGGCTTTTACACATGATGTCCTTCTCCAGGGCCATGCGTGTCTCCTCCAGGCGGGACAGGGAGCCTCTGGCCTCACTCAGCTGCTGGTGCAGGGACGCCAGGCTGGCATCAATCTGCTCCACCTCACCGACCAAACTAAACACACACAGATAGCCGGCAGGAGATGAGAGAGATAGAGAGCATAGAGGAAGCTGGGACAGTTGTGTGCGTGTGTGTGTGTGTGTGTGTGTGTGTACCTGAGCTGGGGTTCGTCTCTGCAGAGCTCCATGTTGGGTCTGAGGGAGCGCAGGTAAAGTCTGGAATGGGCTACTCTCAGTGGGGCTTCTTTGTCATGGATGGCCTGCTGTAGGGCCACGATATTCTTCTCCTGGACCCCAGTCTGCTCCAAGATCTACACACACACACACAATGGTTAAAC
Source organism: Centroberyx gerrardi (assembly GCF_048128805.1). Taxonomy (NCBI): domain Eukaryota; kingdom Metazoa; phylum Chordata; class Actinopteri; order Beryciformes; family Berycidae; genus Centroberyx; species Centroberyx gerrardi. Next base: position 18,796,470 of record NC_135999.1, on the reverse strand, counting down.
TATCTATCTATCTATCTATCTATCTATCTATCTATCTATCTATCTATCTATTCATCCATCCATCCACCCTCTGTCCCACCCACTTGTGTGAGGTGTGTGTCTAGCTGCTCCTTGGCTGCGATCAGCTCCGCACAGCGCTGGCTGAAGGCCCAGTCCACTCTGGAGCACTGGGCTCTCAGGTCCTGAGAGGTCTCCTGCAGCACCCGCTCCACCAGCAGACTGACTCATACACACACACACACACACACACACACAGCCTTCAGCCCACAGCATCTAATTGGTAACACACATCATCGCAGCCACTGCTGAGCAAGTAGACCCACCCTGTGTTAAACTAAGTAAGACCATTTTTCCCAGAATTAATTTCCCAATAATGAATAAAGAGAACACCTGCTGGTCGTAAGTATGCACTCAAAGCAGCAGGTGAAGTAGTTGATGACTAACAAAATGGCACCAGGTAAGTTTATCAGGGTTGGGGTCAATTCATGAATGAACTCATCAATAGGGTTAGGTTATTCCACTTCATCAGTTGAATTGGAATTTGAAAAAACCTACAGGAAACAGAATTGGAATTTCAGGATGTTGAATTTAATTCAATTAAATTCTGTGAAATTCCATGTTTTTTTTTTGTCTTTTCTCACCACATATCTGAGATTACACATAGTGTTATATATTATCAATACTGAATATTATAAAATGTTAAAGGGACCTTTAAGTTTGTATTTGATGCATGAACATGCAATCGTAATACATACATTATGATTGAATGTATTTAATTTGTTGAACTGTCTTTTATTTATTTCACAATGTTTGATTTATAATGTTTAGCAAGTGAAGACAAACTCTCTTAGAAGTGGAATGTCATGGAATTCAATTGTGTTTCCTGTCATTCCAATTCAATTCCAGTTCTGTTTCCTTAGAGCTGGGTGACATTCCAATTCCAACTCCAGGAATTCAATTGGAATTTACCATGCATTCTCAATTCAGTTCATGAATGGCCCCGACCATGACGTTTATTGATAAAATCTAAATGATGTTCCACAGTGAAATGTCACTTTCAGCTCCCATCACCTTGAGGCTAATACCCATCATCTTAACCCCTTCCTATCAACCCCACTCTGTGGCAGACTGAGCCCCGAGCCACAGTGTGTTCTGACCTGAGACTCTTGCTGGCCTGTTCCTCCTGCGAGGCCTTGGTCAGGTTGTCCTGCGTAAACTTCAACCACGATGTGGGGTTACACACTCTGAGGCAGAGGAAAAGACAGACTCTGTGTTAAAGAGTTAAGGTTATTACCATAGTTTTACATTTTCTGTTAGTTGTTTTATTTTAATGCCATTTTGAGTTTTGAAAATGACATTACACACACACTCACTGGTCCTGCATGGTGGCTGAGCTGGGGTGGTACTGTGTATCCGGGCTCATGTTGCTGTGTCTTCCACAATGGTCATCTAAGTTGTAGGCCTGGTACTTATCAGACCAGTCCAACTCTAACATCAGCTTGGCCTCTCTGTTGTTCCTAACACACACACACACACACACATAACCGCACACGTGAAAACACACACATACACGCATGTCCAGACATATACACACATCAAAGGATGATTATCAGCCCTCTGAAATAATATCCGTGAACCAGAGGTGACATTTCATAGGGAAGTGGCACCACAAGAACAAACGAGCAGCACAGGTGTTACAGTTCAATTTTTAACGAGTGGGGTTGACACTCACTTGATCTGACTGACAACCTGAGCTGTAGTTCTCTTCAAAAGAGCCTGGACACTCCTGATCAGGTCCACTTCCTACAAAACACACACACTTTCTTGTTAATACATGTCACACAGAGACCTATGCTTTTGGTGTTTTACTGTGTTATACTGCTAATTGCAGCATAACACAGTAAAGAGCATATACTGTAATTTCTATTAGACAGTTCATGTGATCCTATGCCTATATGTGCATGCAGAAGAGTCAATATCGTGTATCTATATGTAGCCTACATGCCCAGTTTTTATTAAAACAACTAGAGTCCCCTGTTGAAGGGCAGAGCGTTACATTTTTTTTTTTTTTTTGGGGGGGGGGAATAGTTTTTTTTTTCTTCTTTTTTTCTTTTTTTTCTAACCTATTTTCCCAGACTCTATTGTCACCCCTAGAGAAACAATTTCACCTTGAGCAGCTCCTCCTCAACAGTGTCTTTGACCAGGTCAGGCCCTGGTCTCCTTTCCCGGCACGTCAGATTATCGGTGGAGATGGCATACGGGATCTCGGTGGTGTCCAGCGCCTTCTCCAGTCGCGTCTTCTGTGCCAGGAGCGCGTCCGTGTCGGCCAGAAGCTGGTCGATGTGCCGCTGCAGCTCCGACTTGCAGAGGTGGATATCTTGGAGCCTTTCGCCCAGAAGGAGCGTCCCCTCAGCCTGGGTCCGCTGAGTCGCCGCCTCGGTGTCCCGGTACAGAGCTTTGGACTCTCGCTGGATTCTCTGGGCTTCATCACGGTCGGTAACGGCCTGTTGGAGGATGGAGTAGTTGTTGGAGTGCCATTCCCCCGGGGTGTATTTAGCGGAGCGGTACCCCGCGGTGGCTGCGCCGGAGGACGGGTGCGGGGCCTCCCGCAGTGAGGCTGGCTCTCTCTCCGCTGGCTCGGCCTGGGCCACCTCTCTGCTGTCGAAATGGGGCCTTGACACTAAAACCTCCGAGGTCATTTTCTGTCAAATTATTATAAAAAAAGTATTTCAAACGAGAAAGCAGTCTGCGCATCAGTGGTACAACAGGACTGATACTGTATGTTTGCTTTGTGTTGCCTGGTAACGCAGTTTTGGGTCAGGTGACAAAACTCTCTCTCTCTCTCTCTCTCTCTCTCTCTCCCTCTCTCTCTCTCTCTCTCTCTCTCTCCTCTCTCTCTCTCTCTCTCTCTCTCTCTCAGTGGCGTGTCCAGGCCATTTCGACTGGGGTGACCAAGGTGGGGCACAGACTCAAGCCAGGGTGGCGCTGAATGTGGCATTTATGAATTTAGGATGTAGGCAGGTCCCGTTGCTGTGTGGGTGTTGCTGTGTTGAAAGGAAGTGTTTTAGTATTTTTTGGATTCAACTGTTGGAGATTGTGTTTGCCTTGTGTTTCTCAGAATTATGAGATTTGTCTCAGAACTCAAATACATTTTTCACATGTGGCCCTAATTGTACAAGACCCAGGTTGAAAACCAGAATTATCCATAATGCTTTCAGGCATCACTGTGTGTGTTTATCTTCAGGTGTGTGCTGCGTTTATTTTTGCCATTCAGTTTGGTCAGACATAGTTTTTTTTGTCACATTAAAAGATCCCTAATTTGCTCTTCTCTTTGCTCCCCTTGGCATGTTTCTTGGAACACAGGAGCATAGTTTTGGGGGAGAAAATGCACTGGCATGATGGTCCTGCCTCTAACATGGCCATCAGCCAATCATCTCTCTCTCTCTCTCTCTCTCTCTCTCTCTCTCTCTCTGTCTCTCTCTCTCTCTCTCTCTCTCTCTCTCTCTCTCTCTCAAAATTCAGTTTCAATTCAATTCAATGTGCTTTATTGGCATGACAGTTTACAAACAAATAACATTGCCAAAGCATGTAACAAGAAATTAATCATCAATTAACCAACATTTCAGAAAATGAATCCCATCTCCTCCCATGTATCATTATGTGTGTGTTGCTGTGTATTCAGATCCTCCACTGTCTTCTGACTATCAGTGTTTCTGTGTTTATGTAATTGAATTACTAATTCAATGTAACTTCTCTCTCTCTCTCTCTCTCTCTCTCTCTCTCTCTCTCTCTATGTATCAGTGTATGTTTATGTTTATGAGTGTGTGTATGTGTGTGTGTGTCAGTATCTCTTTAGTGGTGGCAGGTTACTGCATACTCAGGTAACAAACACTTGCAACACATTTCTGCAGGTCTCAGCTGGATTATTATCCCATCGTGGGTAGGTTGAATTACACTCTCAAATATTTTTATTATTAACATATCTACCTTATATATATACCTAATAGGAATGTCTACATTTAAAGGCTTCTTTCTGATGTAATGTGGTCTGTGGTGCGATGGTTAGGTAGGCTAGAAAACCATTTTGACATTTATTTACCAATATTATTTTGAGGAGTCTTTGTTTTCCAGTGTTTAGAATGCAACAATCAACAATCAATAGAGATTCCCCTGTTATTATTTGGGCCATAGCAGTTATCATAAATAGCATATAGCATAAATCAGGGAAACGTTCTAAACAAAGTACCATATTGTATAATTTCAGAACTGCTTCACTAAGTTCAGGTGTGCTATTTTTTAACATTTCATTTCTGATGTTATCAGGGCCACAAGCTTTGTTTGGTTTCAGGGATTGAGGTTTTTCAGCCAATTCATTGTTAGCAATTGGGTAATCTAATGGGTTTTGGTTGTTTTTGATGACTGATTGAAGGATTTATAATTTGTTTTGGATATCTTTTTGGTATTGGTTAAAGCTACACTAAGTGATTTTCCAACCACTAGAGGGTGACAGAAACCACAACACACACAGCAAAACTACTGGATACTTCCTATCTTCTGTTCCACAGTTCCCAGAATTGAGTCTCACCCACAGCTCTTTCAATATCACCAAGCGTTAGTGTGACTACCTATTTTTGTCTTATGGTGTGTTTGTATTTTGTTAAGAGTTGAAAATAGTTGTGTATTTCAATGTTATTCTATTATCTATTTCAAATTTGATAGCTTTTGCAGTTGTTTCCTGATGTTTCTAAGTTCAATGTCAAACCATTCTTCTGACATACTTTGTTTCTTAACCTTATGTCCATGTCTCTTCCATGTCTCTTTTTTCTTGTTAGATTAGCAATGGATGCTAACCTTTGGACAATAGAGGTTATGGTTGCTAAGTTGATACCCTCAGCATTTTTTTTGGGGTAGGTTGAGTTCTGGAAGGTGTTCATTAGATTCATTATTTCATTTGAGTTGAATGCTTCATGAACATTTTCAACACTGTTTTTATCCCATTTGAAAGGGCTCTGCAGGTTCTTCAAAGTATATGGCTTTTCCTCAAAGACAGATTCATTGCCTAATCTCTTAATGAAAACATTGATCTGGCTGTGATCAGATCAATGATCAGAGTGGGGATTGGGGTTTTACAGTAAAAACACTGAAACAGTTTGGGTGTATATCTGTGATTGCATAATCAACAACACTTGACCCAAAATATGTGTAATGCCCAAAAGAGTGCCCCATGATCCTATCATTAAGAATGCACAGGCCTAAGGTGTGACAGATATGTACGAACTGTCAAGGTTATTATACTTTTCAAAGAAATGCATGCCAACTCTGGTGATTCCTGTCCTACCACATGTTTGTTTCCAGTGCCGTCAATGTAGTCTGGCACACAACCAGTGCTGGCATTTAGATCAGAACATAGCCAGACTTTTCCTTCTGTTTGGAATTTGCATATCTCTACATGTAGAGGGTTCAAAATCTGCTTGTCAAAATATGGGAACTCAGAGGAATATATTGTATATATCACAGATATACAGTATATGCCATTTTGGTAACGCTTTAGATTACAGCCCGCAACGTACTTACTTATTACTTCTTACACACTTGTACTTACACTTGTACTAACACACCGTTAGTACAAAAGATTACACCGTAACTCCGGAGTAATTACGCTGTACGTTGCGGGCTGTAATCTAAAGCGTTACCGCCATTTTCACATTATTTTCACTTTGTAATTTATTGTGATTTATAAGATTGTAATAGAGAGTAAATCTTCCACCTGCTCTCTTGACCCTGTCCCTGCTAAATTTTTTAAGAGGGTTTTCAATAGTGTTTCAAACTCTGCTCTGAAAATCAATACATCACTTGAGACTGGGGTTTTTTCCTGATGCCTTTAAAACTGCTGTTGTGAAACCGCTGTTGAAGAAATCACATTTGGACTGTGGGGTCCTAAGTTACTACAGGCCCATATCAAAACTTCCTTTCAAGGTACTTGAAAAAGTGGTTTCTATCCAAATTAACAAAAACAACATTCTGGAGAAGTTTCAGTCAAGTTTCAGAGCAAACCACAGCACAGAAACTGCTCTCACCAAAATAGTCAATGATTTGCGACTTAGCACTAATGCCAACAGGGTCTCAGTTCTGGTTCTTTTGGACTTGGAGTGCAGCATTTGACACCATCGACCACAATATTCTCTTAGATTGTCTCGAGAACTGGGTTGGTCTCTCTGAATGTGTCCTAAACTGGTTCAGAACTTACATTACTGGGATCTTGGCGATCATTTATCAGAGAAACATGATCTAACTTCTGGTGTTGCACAAGGAAGCTGTCTCGGTCCCCTGCTTTTCTCATTATACATTCTTCCATTCTTCCTGATATTATCAGAGAACATAATGTCACTTTCCATAGCTATGCTGAATGATACACAACTATACATTTCTGTAGAGCCAAATCATGCAGATGCCTTAATTAAGCTCCCTCACCACTTGTCTATTTGCTATCAATGATTGGATGAGTACAAATTTCTTAAAACTGAATGAAGATAAGACAGAAATACTTTTGGTCGGCCCCAAAGCCAAAAGGGAAGAACTCTCCACAAGACTTGGGAACCTGAATCCCTTGATCAAATCAGAAGTAACAAGCCTGGGTGTTATCTTAGATTCTGATCTAAGTTTTAATTCCCATATAAACAAGGTGACCAGAACATCATTCTTTCATCTTAGAAATATTGCCAAGGTGCGGCCCTTCCTAACCCAGAAAGATGCTGAAAAGCTAACTCACGCGTTTGTTACAAGTAGACTGGACTACTGCAACGCCCTTTTTACCGGCCTCCCAAAAAAGTCTATTGAGAGGCTTCAGCTTATCCAGAACTCTGCAGCTAGACTTTTAATAAAAACAAGGAAGCTAGAGCATATCACTCCAGTTTTAGCTACATTGCACTGGCTCCCAGTGTCCTTTAGAATTGATTTTAAAGTCCTTTTACTTGTATACAAAGCTCTTAATGGCTTAGGACCGGCCTACATTACAGAATCCCTGCTGTTCTGTATTCCATCAAGAGCCCTCAGGTCTTCTACTGCTGGTTTGTTAGAAGTATAAAACCCACTCAAAAGAAGATTGGGGATGCAGCCTTTTTTAACTCTGCTCCTAAACTGTGGAACACCCTCCCAAAGAATATTAGAGAGGCGGGCTCTGTAAGCATTTTCAAACAACTGCTAAAAACATATCTTTTCAGCATAGCTTTTAATTAGCCTTCATTTTAACTGTTTAATTTGATTGTTTTTCTTTTATTTTTCTATTTACTTGATTTGATTCTTTTAATGCAATGCATTTTGCTTGTTCTTTTATATATATTTTATCTTTTTTATCATTTTTTTAATCTGCCTTCTATTGATGTAAAGCACTTTGAGCTGCATGTTGTGTATGAAAGGTTATTATTATTATTATTGTTGTTATTATAATTATAATTATTATTTCCATCTTTATCATCAGCAATTTTAACCAAATGTGGTTTTGTCCTTCCTTGTTGGACAGGAATAATATCTTGAGCTAAATAATTTTTAAACCATATAATTATTCCTCCAGAATCTCTGCCATGATGCACTGTGCTTAGTTTCAGATTGTTCTTTTTGATCCACCAAATTCCACTAAGGGAATTCTGGTTCAACTTGGGAGTTTATCTCCTCTTATCTTCCTTTAACTCTCATCTTAAAACACACTTTTATGAATAAGTCTTTTATTACAGCTAGTTTTATTGTTTTATGCAAATTTATTTCTTTCATGTTCAGCCTTTTGTGTTTGTTAGCGTACCTTTTCCTTCTTTTAATCTGACATTGTTCAAGCACTTTGAAATGTTTGCTTAAAAAGTGCATAAATAAAGTTTATTATATTATTATTCTAACAGTAAGGCAGTAGTTACAGAATTGGATACAATATATACTCAATAAAACATTCTATGTTAAGTATTTATCAATACACAAGATATGATGTTACCATCCTTGTACTATAATCTAAGGTGAGCATTCATATCGAGGCCCAATTCAGAGTTTAACAGAATGATATACTACAATGCAAATGAGTACTATAAAAACAGCAGGATATACCGTCATAAATCTACAGCACCATATGACAGGCAGCAACATTCACCAGTTATCTACTCTAGCCTTCAGGGTGAGTGAGTGTAGGAAAGTCATTGGGTTATCAAGTGGGCACCCTCCTTCACCCATGTTCCGTTGAATTAGGTCCACAACACCTCAAGAAGGCTCAACAGTGTATTCCAGAGTCCCAGAAACAGAAACACCCCCCTCTTTGCCCAGACTCAGCAGACCCAAGTCCACTACACTGCTGTCGCTGTCACCTGCACCTTAGTTATCAACAACATTACTTTACATCACACACTACCATCAATATCCCTTTCTATTCAGAACATGAAGTTACACACTGCATCTAAACCCTACCAAGTCACACACTATGAAAGTTGCATCCTACGCTGCCCAAGCAGAGAGCAGATACCCGACCAACTCAGCAGTCCTCATTTCTAGATTGTATCTGCTTTGGCAAGCTAAGTCTGACTGGCTCTGCTGGCTTGTCTGGCAGCTTCTCATTGTAGCTTCTCATTGAACCATGTTTTTTTGTGTCACCCGCTTTCAATTTCAGTTTCAAGATTATGGTTACACTAATTCATTTTTGTAAACATTTTTCTCTGAGTTGTATTTTGAATGTTTAAATGTTGTGTCAATCTAAGTTTGTGATTAAGCTGAGAATAACATTGCACTTTATTTTGTGATTTTGTGATTTAGAATAATTTCTTTTAATTTAATCTCAATTTGTTTTTTTTGTTTGTACTGTTTGTATGTTGTGTAAGAGGATCTGGTTTTATGGTTAAGGTGTTGCTCAATGAAGCATTATATAAGAATGCATTCTAGTCAGCTCTAGATGCTGCCAGAAATTTATGGCTCTTTTCAGGATTTCCAGACCCAGTGGAAATAAACCCAATTCTGCTCGACATGCATAGCTGGGAGCATTTCTACTGATGCCCAGAATTGATTTGCAAATTTCAAGCTGAAATATTTCAGCTGGGTTTTTGGCCCATTTCTCAGACTGTGGGTAACAGATGGGGCCCCACACTTCACTACCATACAGTTGTATAGGTAATGAAATGCTGATAGATTTTAAGCCAAATTTTCGTGGGTATTAGGTTTTCCCAAATTTTGACTTAATGGCATAGAAATGGCACTGATTTACAGTCCAAGATTATTGTAGCTTGAATGTGATTCCTCCATATTTAAATTGGATCAATCTCTCTCTCTCTCTCTCTCTCTCTCTCTCTCATTGAAATACTGTTGATGTTGTTGGGATGTAAAATGTTCTCAGTGACTAAGAGAAGGCAGCCCGAGTCAAAACCATCTTCAGTAAGTGAGTAATATTTGCAAATTTCACAATTGTGATTCAGCATGTTTACACTACTGCAGCTTTTTCGCACCCATCAACGTTGCCCCGCCTTCTTTCAGAGACATTTCTCTTGTTGTCTTTCTCACTTAGTCTCAAACATCAGAGGAAGATGCAGAGCCAGACTGTCACACAAAGCTTCCAGAGCTCAAGGTAGGCAGCTATAGCTTTATCTTCGGTTGGGAAAAAATGAACCATGCTGAGGGGAGGTGCGGCTGGAAAGGGGGTTCAGGGCAAGGAGGAATCTGTCAGCGAACTTGAAAGCATCATTTGCTCGTGTCTCATAACCCCCTGCACTACAAAGCCAAAGCATCCTTGAGAGGTGACACTGAAAAAAATAATTACTTTGCAGTTTATCTCTTGTCCTGACAAAAGTGTTGTTGGTACAGAAGTGAACAGTATATCATTTAATACCAGTTTTGGGTATATTCGTTGGAAAACAGGTAGGAGTCTGGAATGCTTCTTTGGTTGTAATGTTAAGTGACAAAAGTGGAGTTGTGGTGCTGGCTGCTCTTTGGATGAAAAAAAAGAGTCATCTAGTAATTAAAGGGAGATTAAAGGCACTCCAAAAATCTGTTACAATCGCTTTATTCTGTTTGGATTGTTGAAGTTAAAAACAGTATCCTTTTTTGTTGTAACGTTTTTGTTAAAAGTGCAAAAAGTGTGTGAGTGGATGTGAAGCTTATCTAAATCTTGACCGATTATTTTTGGTTGATAACTGGTCATTTTTTAATTCTCGTTTGACTGACACACCACCTGTGGTAGTTTCACTTGCATTGTAGTGCCAAGATACAGGTTGAGGATATGATGCGTACGGGAAACTGGTTCCTGACTGACAGGCAGAACGAGATTTGCAATAGCCTTCATTCCTACATTTATTATTTTTTCTTCCTCCCTCTTCTGAGCCAGCCACACACACGCACGCACGCACGCACGTGCACACACACACACACACACACACACACACACACACACACACAGACAGACAGACAGACAGAGAGGGAGAGAGACAGTTTTACTTAGCAGTGATAGGAAGTTATGTCTTTCTCAGCAGATTTTTTTCATTTTTATCATTTTATCTATTTTTTGTTTATATTTCCTCACACCAGAACACCAATAGCCCTTAGGCCTACAGTTGAGTTTGACTAAAAACTTGTACCTGAAACCAGTCAGCAAACATTCCTGCAGAGAAAACCACTGCTACTGTTCATGCCTCTCAACAACTGATAACTATTCAACACAAATTCCTAACACTAGATCCTTTGCGTACATGAGTCTCGTTGGTGACCGGTTCATTGGAGAAGACCAGATAGCCAACAGAACACCGCCCACTGTCTTACTGCAAATAAAAAGTTGATAAGTCATACAACATTGTGGCCTTTTGACCTTCTTTAGGTATGATGCAATGCACATTCCTTTGCTATTACCACTATTTCTATTTTCTTATTGGAAAATAGTGAGAAATATAATTTACAGATTCTAAAGTCAAGATAAAACAGCACAGGAGATAATGAGAACGTACATTACCCCTGTAAAGATAAATAAATTTAATCCAGACATCCCAGACACCTGTGTTAAATTCCAAACTCATAAAGGAACCCTTTTCCACTGTATTTGGGAATGTGAGAAGATGCAAACATTTTGGAAAGAAGTAATACGTTTAATTTCCCAAATAACCTCTAAGCCCATCCCTCTTAGTCCAAAACTCTGCATCTTGGGCCTATACCCTGAAAATCTATCTTTGAGAAGGCATGAAATTAAAATGGTTGATCTCTGCTTAATTCACACAAAACGTCTGATCGCGATCTACTGGAAAAATGTGTCATGCCCTCACATCAGCCACTGGCTTAAAGAACTATCATCCTGTCTTGCAGTGGAAAAACTAACAGTCTCAAACGTAAGCTCTGTGAATTCTACAAAATTTGGGGCCTTTTTCTACGTCTTCTTGAAAGTGAAGATCTGCAACACCTTCTGGATTCATGAATCCTCTCCTGGCCAGTCCTATATAGGCGTTTGATACTATAGTATGTACATTTGTATTGAAAATATCTATTATTCTTATGCTATGCTCTACATTTGTATGACACTCCTCTGGTTGTTACTGCTCTATTGTCTGCACATTCGCTGTACTTTATATGTGTAAATGGAAATGCACTGTATCTTTTATCTCATTACCATAGCTGTTACTCCTGTTTTTCTTTTGTTTGTTGTTTTTCTTTCCTGGATGAGATGTTTGGGGGGGAGGGAAGGGGCAATTGTCTACATTGTATGTTAACTTTTACATTGTATCCTTGATTTAATTTTCATCAAAAATCCCAATAAACAAATGCTTTAAAAAAAAAAAAAAAAAAAAAACAGCACAGGAATGCTTCCCTTAAGAATGAGCAGTGACTCGCAGAGTGTCAAGTAGCGCTTCTAGTTGTTACACAGTTGTTATCGAAAGTCTCCCTCTCCAAAACCTGCCGTGTAAAATGCAATGTCACCAAACCTGCTTTCTTGGATGTACTTTCCACACGACTGAAGCCACACTATTTGACCCGCCACCTGCTCTGGTTCACATTTAATGCAAACCAAAACTTGGCCTATGATGGGCGTATGTCCTACACGACAGAACCTTTCCAGTTTCCTTCATGAATGCTTTCCCTGAATACTTAGGATCACAAATGGCCATGGTCCATACTCAGCATGGCCACAACATCAGGGGCTAGTGTGCGCTCATGTGGGGTGCCACGAGTAAATAATGTAGGCATCATGCAGTGGATTAGTTAACTATCAGACTGTCCCAATCTAGAGGGAATTTTAGGAGACAGGTCAGGGCCTTTCTTTGGGGTAAAGTGAACAGTTATTAGCGACAGGCAAGTCCTGTGAGATTTTTATTGGCACTATTTGCACTGAACTATTTGCGGTATGGATTAAAATGCAAAATAGTTTTTAGGAATTTTATCTCATCAAATCATCAATCTAATCATTCTGACAATTCAGAGGATCTTTTCTCTGTCTTACCATATTTCTGTCCTCTCCCGTCTGACAGTATGCAGATGGGTCTTCAACCTCTGCAACCTCCTCTGCAGGTGTCGGCACCCCCATACCCCGGTCCTCCTCTGAACAGCGGGGTGGTCTACTCTCCTCAGACTGGCTTCCTGCCAGGTAAGAGACCTCTTTTTGTTGTACTCAGTTCTTCCCCTTGTTGGCTGCTAATGAGGAAAGTTAAACAATTTTGCTTTTACCTGTTTTTATTTTTTAATGCAAGCCCTTACTGATGTAGCATACTGTCACAGCTTCTTTTTAATTCTCTTCTTTATAGGTCAGCCTGTTCCACAACAGCCTGTTTATCAGTATGCCCAACCTCAACCTCAACCTCAACTTCAACCTCAACCTCAAAGTCAAAGTCAAATTCAACAGAGTGAGTGTCTCACACTGTCTCTCACAAATTAAAAAAACTCCTAACTTGTAGAATATAGATAATTGAATGTTACTTCAGTGCAAAAAAACTGTGACCTAAGTTATAAGTATACTGTAAGTATATCTGTGTGTGATTCAGTGGGCATCAAATTCTGTGTAGGATCTGTGTGGATGTATGGAGCGTAGTTGTCAGTGGGTGTTAAGCAGCGGCGGGTGTTTCCCTCACAGCGACCCAGGTGATGGTGGTGCAGCAGCCGACTGCCCTGGTGCAGCAGCAGCCGACTGTCCAAATACAGCGGCAGCCGACTGATGCCCCGGGCCAGATGATATGTCCCTTCTGCCGCAACTGTGTTGTCACCCAGACCAGGCACAAACCAGGTCTGCTCGCTTGGCTCATCTGTGGCTCGCTAGGAATCTTAATGTGAGTACCCCCCCACCCCCCACCCCCCTACACACTCACACACACACACACACACACACACACACACAAACACACACACCTACACGTACACGTACACCCAATGACTACAAGTACTATTTTCCCTTTTGTCCTCATATTTTCATTTATCTTCCACATTTCTTAAAAAGACATAAATTGAGTCTTTGTTTGACGGTGTACTAATCATACTTTCAGATTGTGGCCTTGCTGTCTCATCCCATTCTGCGTAGATTCTTGCCAGGATGTGGAACATCGCTGTCCCAGCTGCAACAACGTACTCTATATCCATAAACGCATGTGAAAAAGCACTGCAGTGACTCCCTTGCAGTAACAACTCTGCCACAAAGGGGCCCTTTTACAAAAGATAGTAACCAACCATGACTAAATGAACAGCTGTACAATAGCAAACATATTTCTGCAACAACAGAAACAAGCCAAACCTCTCCATACAAACATACCAGATGTAATCATTGGACACTTTGCATTGGACTGGCGTGACCACTTGTGTAAATGATGCGGTGTGCACTACCTGTACATAGTTGATAGATTATTGTGTTGCATAATAAGGTGTGATTTGGAAAATGTCCTTTTCTTTTAACTGGTGATTTAAAATCATATCATTACAGTTTTTCACAATTGCTTACACACATTTTCTGAAACTAGGGCTCATTTTCTCAAAACTCTAAACACAAAACACAAAACCACTAACACAAAATGCAAAACTCCACAAATCACTGGCAAAATGAAGCACTGTATTCAAAACCATTTTATCTCTTTTCAAAATGCTATCTTGCAGTAAAATGACACACACAACCATCAAATGAATACATCTTTCTAACAACCAAGTACACACTGATGTGCTTAAGGGAAAACACTATTATGAATATTTCATCAGTAGGCTTATGCCTTTTGCATTTTCAGAGTTAGACTTATGCACAGTAGCCTGTTGTAAAAGGCTGTTACTGTATACAGTAATATAGTAACACACAAATACGTTATTTCAATCACAAATACTTTATTTCAACACTTGAATATGTGTTGGATATGTGAAGTGCTCTACATACAAAACACAATGCAGTAGGATAAAAACAGAAAAAAAAAAGTTTTTCTGTAAAAAAAATAAATTAAAAAAAAAGGATAAAAAATGAGGCTGCATCCTGCCTCCTCTTTGGGTCTGACCACAGCACCTCATCTACATCACAAGCCATGTTCACACAGACTGGTCGTCTCTCAGTTCTGCAGAAGATCTAAAAACATGATGTGATTGGCTATGGTCCAAGAATATTTAAATTTTTCAATATGAAATGACACATTACTGTAACATTGGCCAACCATCACTGAGTAGCACAGGCCTAGTGATATGCAGGACTATAGTATACTACAGTATACAGCAAAGAACAGTAGCATGGTGTAGAGAGGCGTAACGGGCATGTAGCCTACTCTCTACACCATGCTACTGTTCTTTATACAGTAGTCCTATTTCTGAATGTCTGGATGATGGAAGCAGCAGTGAAGCTCAGGTTGGTCTGGACTCTCTGCCCAGCCTCCCTCATGCTCAACCCATGTGGACCACATGGTGAGCCAAAGTGACCGGGATCTCATCTGAGATAACTGTTCCCTCTGCTCTTCTTTGTCCTCTTCCTCCTCTTCCTCATCTTACTGTCACTCCTCTTCCTCTAGCTCTCACTGCAACATAGGTTTCCATTGTTCTCAAAAACAAGAGAGCTCACCTGTGGCCTTTTTTATAGTGCTAAAGCTCTGATTTCTGAGTGAACAATTCAGATATTAGTGTTTATATGTGTGATGAGTGGATGTTGCCAATTGGTAAATGAAGTTAAACATGTGGGATGGCAGTGCTTCCAAATGAATGTGATTTTAGTTTTTGAATGTTGTGCCTAAGGTAGAGAACGAGAGAAAACTACTCATTACTGTGTGTAGTGTTTTGCAGAAAGTGTGACTGAGAATTGAGTGAAAAGCAGAAAATGTGCTTGTAGGTTTGCAGACTTGGTTTAGGGATTTGATACATGAGTTTCAGGTTTTAGTGATTGTGTCCCAAGTTCCAGTTTTAGTGTGTAAACAATTGTGAAAAACTGTAATCATATTGTTAATAATGTAATGGAAAAATGTCAAAAATGTAATTATGATTTTTTGGGCTTGTGTGATGTTGCCACAATATGAAATATCTCATTGTTAAATTTGAGTGCAACAATGTATGCTGGTAAATATGCCACTGAGCTCATTTTAAATCAACTGTAAAATGTGTTAGACTGTGAATGTTTTTATGAAAAGTTCATACATGATTGTAAGTTGAAACAAATCATTCTTTTTCCATCTCAAGATATTATGTAGATTCCATTTTGAATGCAATTATTTCAATCATTTAACATGATAACATAAAATTGTTTTTATTAAACAGGCAAAGAAATTCGTAATACTTGGGTCATGTGTAAAAAAAAAAATGCATTTATAAAAAATCGCTTGGTGTTCAACTCATGCTTTTAACATTTGAAAACATTTTTATTACAATAAACTATCTCTACATGTAATCAAATTGCTGTTTGATACAGTAAATATAATAATACAGTAAATATAATAATACTTAATACAGTAAATATAATAACAATATTATAATAAAATCAATAAATCAATAAGTAAAAGCTACCACAGGGTTCTAACCTTCGGTTTTGGCTACATCGTTCGCTTTGTTCACCTTAAAATGGACAACAGTGTCAGATTAATATGCTAATATATTTGCTAGCTAACTCAGTTGCTCTCTCTTTTAAATTTCTCAATGCATGCTAAGTGCAGTGAAGTAAACAGTAATCAATGACATTAAGACAAGAGATGCATTTCCCCATGCCACAAGGAAGTTTTATTTCCTTTGTCCCTCTCTAGTTTGGCTCATCTAAAAGATCAACCCACAAAATATCTCAGTTATGTGTAGGTGCTCACACAGTCCAGTGCCAAGTCCAGTAATTCTAGTATCAGGCATTTATGAGATATCTTTTTCCTCTACAGCTAGCCAAGCAGGAAGCAGCAGCTCCGGCTAAAAAGCTCAGTTCATGTGGCCTCAGATTAGAGCTGCCTGTAGTTCTCCCAGCAGGCAGCAGATAGAGCCAACGGGCAACGAGACAGCAGGCCTCCACCACAACGCCTCACCTACTTACAGTTTAGTATGAAGAGCGCTTAATTATACAGCGTCTCCTTTAGTGACTAAGGAGAGGTTAGAAAGGAAGCCAGGACCCCCGAATCACCCCAGAAGACACCTGACCAACTGTAAGTGCATTAACCTCAGGGCACACACACACACACACACACATACACACACACACACACACACACACACACACACACACAGTAAATCTAGGCAAGGAAAGTGAATGAGTCACACTCCCTGTTCCCTCAACAGCTACTGCCCTAACTGCTCAGTGCTGCTTAGTGGCCAGCAGGAGAAGACTGAGTTTGCACTTGGCAGCTTGCAGGTATGAATGTGTTTCACTGTGTGAGTGTGAAGTAAGGGATTGAGGAGAAAGGGCATGAGTGTCCAGCAAGCCCTCCCTGGAGAAATGAAGGTAAAGTCCTTCTATTATGTTCTTTATGTTGCTGTATGACATGGAGAACAGAGGAAGATTGTTAGAGGCGTAGTGTTGGAGCATTGATAGACAAGGTGGAAGGCAGGGCAAAACTGGGATTATGGGATGGCCCATACTTAACGAGGTCCTGTCGCACTGTGACCTTAGTAACCATGGGATTACCTAGATTAGGGCTGATGTCATGAGTCAGTCAGCACTTCTCTGCCCTGTAGTCTACCATCTGTCTTCCTTTCTTTCTATCACACACACAAACACACACAGAGACAAAAACAAAACAAAAACAAAAAAACGCTCACAAATACACACACACTCCTCATTTTCAGACACCAAACACCTGTTGAATAGGCAAAGGATTCCCAAACTTTTTCAACGCCCCCTTGTGGACAGTGGATCCGTTCACAATGGACTGACGGAAACTTTGAAAAATTCCAAACTTTGCGTTGGCAGCGGACCGTCAGAATCTGTCGTTTCAACCGGAAGTAATGGTTGGCATGGTAACTAGTAAACAATGTATGTTTTTCGATAAATTAACCTTTTATAATACAGATTTTATTATTTGACTTTTTATTAAAGACGTTTGTAGTATAAAACGACGTTTGTATTACAAAATATAAAATATTGTGATTATTAATTTCAATGAAAATATGTCACTCCTTTTTATCTGGTGCTAGTTTTGGCCTTTGTAAGACAGATTACTTTTTAGAGCAAGCTAGAGCTACTATTAATAGCTCGGTACCTCGCTACCCTTAGCTCTAGGTAGCTAGCGCTAGCTTGCTAGCCCAGACGAACCGTTGGGTGGCGAGACTGCGTTGAGAATTCAGGCACGTCAAATTGGCGGATGAATTGTGTACATAATAGTGTATATATCCAAGCTCCTATAAGGATTGTGCAATTGGGAAGGACAATCAGAAAGGGAGGAGAGAGTGTGACGGCTGCGGAAAAAGGAGATTTACAGGGAATTCTTCACACAAATAATCCAATTATTTCCTATCAGACATTGTTGGACAAAATGGACTACTTGGACAGCTTAACTCTATTCATATACATGTATTATTTTTTATTTATTTTCTGAACTCAGCCACACAATTTCTCTAATTTCTCTCGCTGCTTTCAACCCGGTGCAGCTGGACCGGCTGGAGGCTTGGCGGCATGTTTATGCTTCAAGGTTGTTAGACAACATTTAGGCCTATATCACACACACACACACACACACACCTAAGAAGCATGTGACATCCATTTGCACAATTTTGACTTATTTTACATACATTCGTATTGAAAAGTTTGACTTGTAAATGCATGCAAGCCTACTCCAAATAGAAATAAAGTTCTACAATAAGCTAAATATCATTTCAAATAATCCAAACTCATTTTTGGCATTCAATCGGAACCAATCAGAACACGGCTTTGCTTCGCCATTCTAACCGATTGTGACATCATTGGATGGATCTGGACTCTGCTCTACCAATCAGAGCCTCAGCTGCACTGATGACATCACAATCAGAATTCTGACATGTTTGGTCGCAGCAGTCCAGGGCATAAAAGGCCCCGCTTGAGGTCTTGAGCTCATACCATACCACGGTAAGGTATGCTCCCCTGGGTGCTGGTACAGCTGATGCTTGGACCGCAGCAAGAGGCTCTCTTTGGGAAACTTTCTGCACGTCCTCATTTCAGACCAGTAGCTATTGGACGCTTGATGGGCGTGTTTGGAAACTTTCTCTTTAGTTTTTTTTTCTAGTTAATTTTGATAGTTTGGACCAGGTGACATGGCGGCTAGCGAATGCAGTTCGTTGAAGAGCTGGTGGTTGGTACAAAGAGGCGCGGTTCGTGTCCCGCTGAAGCCAACCTGCTGGCCGCTCCAAAGGTGTGGTCTGGCGGTTCGTTGAAGAGCTGGTGGTTGGTACAAAGACGCAAACTCACCATCCAGTCCAACCTATCAAAATTAACTAGAAAAAAAAAAAAAAGCCAGCACGAGAGACGCGAGAGACACCACCAATCTCGTTCGTCCCCCTGCGACCTAAATGAAAAGTAGCTTCACCAGCTACTTTTCCTGAATTTCCCCTTCTTATCTTATCTTATCTTATCATATTGTAGGCCCTTGTCAAAGTCCACAGTAGAACTTTACCAGGGGCTCCAGGGAATGTGCTGGGTGCTGCCGCTGCTGCTCCTGCTGCTGCAGCAGTACTTTCAAGCCAGGTGGTCGTAGTCAGTAGTGGCAAGCAACAACACTGCTGCTGCTGCTGCTACTACTACAGCTGCTGCAGCAGTATAGGCCTAGTAGTGGTAGTTCCAGTAGTTATATATATCTGAAATATTTTAAAGTTGCATTTTGGCTAGTTATAATGTAATAGAGAGATATTGTAAATTAGCATTTGAGATATATCTCATATGACCAACCGAAATGCTAATTTAAGATATCTTTTATTACATTATGACTAGTCAAAATTCTAATTTAAGATATCTTTTTTTACATTATGACTAGTCAAAATGCTAATTTAAGATATCTTTTTTACATTATGACTAGTCAAAATGCTAATTTAAGATATCTTTTATTACATTATGACTAGTGAAAATGCTAGCGGTATCAAACACAAGGCAGAGTCCCGTTTGGGATGAGGTTGGGATATGATTGGCATGCTTGGTGATTGATGGCATATGTGGTTTTGATAGTGAATGTCCCGTATCACAAACAATGATTGCACTGAATGCAAACAAACGCACCGCGACCGCGCCAGTCTCATTTTTCAGTGCGTCTACAGCGCGCCCACATTGAAAATAATAGATTTGCGCATGCAGAAGACACTGCATGTGAACCGTCAATTTTATTGGGGGGGGACAATTTTGCCTGGGGGGGGGACGCGTCCTATTTGGATTAGACTGCCATGACTGACACTGCTTATGTGTGTGTGTGTGTGTGTTTATGTGTGTACCTTGTTCAAAACCAGCTTTAGCTTTCCCTTTAAAAGCAGGTCTATGTTTGGCCTCTGTCTGTAATTGAGATCACTAGTGTCTGTCAAGGTCAATATCTCACGCTGATCTGAATGGACGCAATTAACCACAATGGCTGCTTCATATCATGGCTTTATTCATGTCCTCTCAAGCGCCAACATGAAGTCATTGGTGTGACTAATGACTTCTGACATAGAACGAAATAAACAGAATGAATTTATTTTGCATGTTCTTTTTTCAACAAAAAGGTATTCAGCAGCATCCAAAGAAGAGTCTTGTGATGGGGAGCCTGTCTGAAAACTGAAAATAGAAGGTTTTGAAGTTTTTGTGTTGTTAGTACCCCCATCATCTCTCACACAGAAATACTGGCATGTACAGTATGCTGCACCACGCATGTACCTGTGCATACACACACGCGCACTTGCACAAGCACACACACAGACACACACACACACACACACACACACACACACACACACAAATGCACTGCGTCACAGGCCACAGGGGAGGAGATTACTCCAGCCTAAAGGCAGACTTGGCTGAGTCATGTCTTCCAGAGTGTTATGCAACGTTCTCTACTAGGACGGCCACGTGGGTACAGTACTCACCTGTGTTTAGATCGACCATCTGCCCCTTCCCTGCTCCTTCTGCCCCCCTCCCCATCCCGTCTTCACTCTGCAACGCATTCTGTCTCCAGACACCTTGCAGCTAAATAGAGCTCCAATTGTTTTGTTTCAATCTGGTGTTTGCGCAGAGCGAATTAAATCTACATCTCATGCAGCTTTGGTTGTGCAGAGCAGTGGTACATGAGGAAGATAAGACCGTGAAGCCAGGAAATAACAAGATGTGCAGCCGAGTGACTAATGCTGGATTACAATGACTTTGAATGGCAATGTTTATATACTTTTTTTCCTGGCAAGACAGGTGCTCCAGCAATTCATAAACCCCCATGTGTGGGTGGACAGAGGTAAAGATTGGACTGCATCTCTGTTGACACCTCCGCAGATTCAGCGTGAAGCAAGGAGAAAGAGAGAGAGAGAGAGAGAGAGAGAGAGAGAAAGGCATACAGACAGAATGAAGAGAAAGAGAGAGAGAGGAGGACAGAAGGAGTGAGAGAGGCAGGGACAGTGAGAGAGAGAGAGAAGAGTGAAAGAGAGACAGAAGATATATTTGGCTATGTGGGTGTGTGAAGTATCAAGGCATGCATCATACATTGTGGATCTCTCTTGGAGCAGCCGGACGAGCCATTGCAGCATCAAAACATGTTATTTGTTTGTGTGACAAAATGCGCTGTTTCGTACTTTGAAACACACTAGGAATTGTGTTGGCGGAGAGAAACATAAAAGACTTTTCATTTTCAAAGATACAATGGAAATGCTTTTCTTTCTGCTCTTTTTTTCTCAAGGATTTCATTAATTGGGATTTAAAAAAAGACTTTCTCCAGCTGAAGTGACGCCTACTGATCTGTGAATCATGCAGGGAAAATGATGATGCCTCTTCAAAGTCAATAATTCAGTCAGACAAGAATCCATCTGAGGTGAGTTGGAATCATAAGGATTGACAAGTTAAATCATTTTAGTATGTTCTGATGTTTTGTGTGTATGTATGTATGTGTGTGTGTGTGTGTGTGTGTGCGTGTATGTGCGTCTGTGTGTGTTTCTCTGTGCTTTTGAGTACTGAAACTCGACTTCTAAAAGCCCAGTATGCAATGTAGTCAGCCCACGCTGTTTCTCGTTCCCATGGAAACCATTGCCCAGTGCTAAAAGCAGTTCTGTGCTGGGCTGTGCACTGTGTGCGTCTATGTGTGTGTGTGTGTGTGTGTGTATGTGTGTATGTGTGCCTGAAAGGGAGAGTGACATATTCCCTTCTGAAATAAAATAGTGTTATCAGACCTTAATCTATCGATTGCTGTAGTGTGTGCTATTGTATGACTAGAATTATGGAAACACTGTATAAACTAATGTGATTTATCACTACGTTTCTCCATCCCACAAACATCTCTGTATCTCTGTCCACACTATCACTCTCGGTTTATTGCTTTTTATCCCTCTGTACCTTTATACCCTTCTCTCTCTCTCTCCTTATCACTCCATTCTTCCTCGTCCTGTCTCTCTAAGATGGCCGTCAGCCGTATCATCTTCTGCCTCCTGGCACTGATTGGCTGTGGTTCATCACACTCCTCTGCTCCTCCACGGGGATGCAGTGTGGACGTGGACCCTCCGTACAGAGTGCTGTGTGACCTGGAGTCAGTTTGGGGGGTGGTTCTGGAGGCGATGGCCTGCGGAGGGGCCGTTGCCTCCCTGGTCCTCTCTCTAGTCCTCCTCGCCAGGCTGCGCTCTATTTGCGACCCTGCCAGGCGCTCCGGCCTGGGGCCTCTTCTCCTGCTCTTGGCCACGCTCCTGGGGCTCTTCTCCCTCTCTCTGGCTTTCCTGGTAGGGAAAAACCAGGCCCTCTGTGTGGTCCGCAGGGCCCTCTGGGGGCCCCTTTTTGCCCTCTGCTTCTCCAGCTTGCTAGTCCAGGGTGTGAGGCTCAGGAGGCTGGTGGCTGGCAAGACTAGCCCAGCAGGGGGCTGCCTGGCAGGGCTTGGGATGGCCTTGGCCCTGGTTCAGGGGATCATTTCTGCCGAATGGGTCCTGCTGACTGTAGTCAGGGAAGGTCACCCGGCCTGCGACTACCCGCCTTTAGACTTTGCTCTGACCTGCAGCTACACCCTGGGGCTGCTCCTCATAGCTATGGGGCTTTCGCTGGGGGTGGTGCTGTGTGGAGGAGAGATGGAGGCAGAGGGAGGAAGTGGAAGGGAGGAAGATAGAGAAGGAGTGAGTGAAAAACGGAGATGGAGGTGTAACGGCGTCTGGCTCTTCCTGTCCTGTCTGGCTTCAGCACTGCTGTGGGTTGCCTGGCTGGGGTTCTATCTGTACGGCAGCCAGGCGCTGAGGGTGAAGGGGAGAGGGGAGAGGTTCGGGATGGGGGGAAGGAAGGGCGTGAAGACGTGGGACGAGCCTGCGCTGGCCGTGGCCCTGGTCACTCAGGGCTGGATCCTGCTGCTGTTCCACGCTATCCCAGAAGCCCACCTGTGTCTGCGGAAACCTCTGTCGTCCACCGCGCAAGACTTCTTTGACACCAGTCAGCCTACCCCTCCGCCACACTTTGGAGAGGAGCTCCCCACACACTCTCACCGGTCTTTCCCAGATAACCAGGCCTACTCCATGGAGGAACACAGTGCAAGTATGTTACATGTGTGTGCGCATGTGTGTGTGTATAACAGAGCTAAAATCACACCTCTGATAGGAAAACCATCCTTTCAAACCATCAAACTCAAGTCCATTGGTAAAGCAGTCATCTATGATGCCAGGGACTCCATAAACTAGAATTGTTATAATCCAGATGCTATAATCCTTGCTAACATGAATGACACCTGTAACATGTGTGTGTGTGTGTGTTTGTGTGGGTACCTTTTGCATCTGCCTGCTAAGGTCACTGAATTTGCTACATGGTTTTACCCTGCTTGGTCTGTCAGCTCTCCGAGGCGGAACGTACCACAGCAGCCATGGGAGTATCCGTCCTGGCATCCCCTTCAGAGGTCACGTCTACCAACCCACTGAGATGGCCCTCGTCATGAACGGTGGAACAGTGAGTGTGGCAGAAACAGACCTGCTATCTCTCTCTCTCTCTCTCTCGCTCTCTCTCTCTCTCTCTCTCTCTCTCTCTCGTTGTCAAAGCATTTGCAAGGAATATATGTGGTAACAACTGAACAACTGCACAAACAATATTGAACAGGATACATTGAGCATAGCCTACATTGTCAACTCTAAATGACATGACAGAATTGAAAATGACATAAATCATAACTGATCAGATTCGTTCTTATAGCTCTGAAGATCTCTCTCTCTCTCTCTCTCTCTCCCCCTCTCTCTCTCTCTTTCTCTCTCTCTCTCTCTCTCTCCCTCTCTCTCTCTCTCTTTCTCTCTCTCTCTCTCTCTCCCTCTCTCTCTCTCACCAACTAACTAATGCACCATTTTACTTACCAGCTACTTGTTTGTCTCTTGTAGATGCCTACAGCCCCAATTAACTACACTGGAAGACAGTTGTGGTAATATAGGAGGCAAGACTCGAAGACAAGAGGATCCACTGGCTGGTGTCAAATGTGTGATGGTAGTAGAAGTTCCCTGTTGCCTAAGAAGAATGAAGTATTACAGACATCAGTTTGAATGAGCTCTTGGATTTGATGGGAGCTAAAACTGTTCAATGTATTTGTGTTTCCAGATACATCTATGAATTTTACAAACATATATAATAGTATTTTTGTTAAGTTTTCTTGATTGTACTTGATTGTGAGGGCATTTACAGTGCATTCTTTTGATCAGCACAGATCTGCTCATGAAATCTTGCTTGTAACAAACTGATGAGGAGATGGACTCATGTTATCTTGTATGAGGATCAAATACTAATGTGTCCGGCAAGCCATTGAAGGGAAGTAACTGAATCAGCTGCCACTGGACCAAGAGGCAAATTAAGATTCAAGTAGGGACTTTAATTTGCATTTACTGTACAGCTAAACACTTTGGAAGAGCAAGGCTCTGAAACCAGTGCAGCTTCTTGCTGATCACCGATCATCTGTACTGTTTGCTTCGTGAAACTTACCTTTAGTGTTGTGATATTTATAGCTTCTCTTTCTGTTTGGCTTAAAGCTGCGATACAGGAAGACCTTCATGACGTTCATGTAAATTACCTCAATACACCCACAAAGCTTGCCTGCCCCCTCTACTTCATGCTGAAAAGACACCAAGGACACTCTTGCAGTATTTTTCTCTTCAAATCTCCTTTTTATTAGCACTGACTAAAAATCTAATCTAAGTGCTACTAGATATCATCCATGCTTTACTTAATAGACCCTATCTTGACCTCTGGAGTGTTGAGGGAAGATATAAAAGGCAAAATAAAAGTCCATAGCTTTGATATGCATGCAAATAATTAGTTTTTTAATAAGAATATAGTAAATAGCTATTCAGTACTGCAATATATATGTAGGCCTACTGCAGTAAAGGGTTTGCAGTACTTTTTGAAGTTGTGAATTTGCACTTTATCAGCTCTAATCATGTCTGGGCATTGTGACAGTCTGAGATTTGAATGCATGTAAAAGCACATTTAAGAAATGATGTAATGTGTCACAATTAATATTGTATTTTCAGTGTTTTCTAGAATTTTTATATATACATTTTGAAGGAAAATACCAGTTTTAGTGAGTTTTTCACTCATCTATCTCATTTGCTCACTTTAGATTCAGCAAGGCGATTGATTGAGTGTGTTGTGAAATGTAAATCAGCATCACATTACATTCTGCTGTTCATAGAATCCCATTCAGGTTCAAATTCCATCAAATATCCCAAGAACATTCAGTCTGAAACAATGATCCATCATGGTGAATTTAACTGGAACCTTTCAGAATGAGCAATATATTTAACATTTGAAATGAATTAAGATTATTTTCCATGTGTACTGTTTACATTAATGACACTACTGAGTTTGGCTCCAAGTCCATTTGTAGTTTTAGATTTGTAGTTGGCACTGACTGTGATCTCATAAGTAGGCTATGTATACAATGAAATAATATTATTGCAGGATTTTAAGGGAGTAACGCTACACAATAGATGTGTAATTATGTAATTATCCCAAATGTGAAAAAACACTGGTATTTTCCTTTGAGAAGCCTTTGTGATAGTATTATCACTCTTTTATGGCAGCATAACATGAATGTCTGTAATGTGATTTGCACAAAGTGGCTAACACATCGGTGCACATTTTCTTCACTCTTAAGTGTTTTGTTAAATACTTTCTTGTTGTTAAATTGACGTTTCCTCAGCCTCTTAACCTTTACGGTGCACTGGCCTTGGATCCACTTTACTGCAGTAAGTTACTTTGCAGAGACGGAGCGAGGAAGAATACAGTCGATTACTACTGTGAATCCCTAGAGGAGGGTATGATGTTGTTCTGAACCATTTCTCATACAATAACAAATTAAATGGCTTTCTGGTTAAATACTGTGGAAGGCTTTTTGTTTTGAAATGTCCTAGAGCTAAGTTTCAGATGGAAACTTGCGGTGCATATGAAAATAAATTTTTAAGGGATCCTTCCAATGCTTTCCATGGTCTTTTAGTGTCTTCAACGTCCTCCTCATCTCCTTACTCTGCACCTTTTGTCTCTCTCTGACCCAAAAGCAGAAAGGCGCAGAGACATCAGCAATGAAAGGCCAGGTGTTGATTACAAATTCTTTTGTGGATTTGGATTTGGACGGGTCACATTCCTGAGGAGGAAAGTTTTGTGTTCCTTATTTCCACAAATGACATAAAACACTATGCCAGGCTTCACAAGAACAGAGCAATGTTTCATGATGCATTTAATACGTTCGATTCCATCACAAATTAAAATGCACACATCTCAGATCCAGTCAGTCACGCAGTCACTAAACTAAACACTCTCCACCATATTAGGTCAGGCTATAATCACACTTGTCATTCTACCTTTCTTCTCATTTCTGTCCTTTTTTTTAGCTTTTCTTTTGCAGCTACTCTCATTTTCTCACTCTCCTCTACTAATCCCTCCCTCGCTTATTAGGCCTACTTTCCTTCCCAAAAAGAACCCACTGTAAATCAAATTTTCAGTTTTGGGCCCCAGCACTTTACATTTTATAGACCCTACAAATAGAGATTAGGTCACAGAAATGTATTTTGTCCCAGAGACACCTACCTGGGGAAAAATATTGGAAAATACTGGAAAAAATGAAAACTTGAATCATCCCCTTAAAGGCTCAGCTTCAATACAACAACTTCTTCTGCTCAGAAACACACACACACACACACACACACACACACACACGCACACACACTCACACACACGCACACACACACACACACACACGCACACACGCGTTGCTATAGACGCTTGGCAAGTCACAGGAACAGGAGGACGAAACTACTTCCGGGGTAAGAGAGTAGTAAACGCGTTCCCACGTGAATTGTTAGAGTGTGCAAAGTGAGTAAACTGTTGTTTTCTATTCAGATTTTAGATTGGTATTTTACTGGAATGAGAATATAGTAGTCTTACCAGTTTACTGACATTTCCTTTCAATGTCAGCGTTACTTTTGCTAGTCGGCTTCTTGCTTAGCTAATGCTAGCTAGCAGCAGTTCGGTAGCTAACGTGGTTTAAGACTAGAGGAGGTGCAGTGAAGAAACTCGGGCAGCTCAGTTTGTCTGCAAAATGCTTTTAGCTTGCTGTCATTGTAGCCGTGTCAACTAAAAGTGGCAAGTCCCCCTTTACATGTTGCTTTTGGTGAAGCATGTAGTAACAAAACACCTCATGTAGCAACAGGGCTACTCTGTGATAACAGTTCTCTATATGTGTATGTGCAGTGGGGCTGAATGCATGTTAATTTGCCTTAATGAATAAGACTATATTTACTTTATGTTTGATTTCAGACGGATTCCGATGAGGACGTGATCTTTGTCTCGGAGAAGAAAGTACATATGTCCAATGAGATTGCCATTGACAAGGTACTCACCTGCATCATCAGATAGCAGATTTTCTATCAGAATCTATTTTATTCTCCAAGTACAACGTTACCTGCTTAATTGGTGCTGGCACTGACACACACACACTGAAGACCGATACACAATACAGGATTGACGCACTAGGTGTAGGAATAAACGTAACAGGACTATGCATATAAGACATACTGTATGTAGACTAAACATGAGCACACTACAAGTTTACATTCAAAACCAAAGAATAGCTCCAGTGTAGCAGCACTGATGCAACTGTTAACAGTAGTGAGGGAGTTAGTGAGTGTTCAGTTATACGGTAGGCTAGTGTACCATAGGCTCCCTGTCATAAGCTGTGCAAAACAATCAGAAGGATCTGCCAGGGCAGAAAAGTCACACCTGTATGACAAGGTTGATACATAGAAAATGCTGCTTAAATGTAAGATGTGCACAACACAACTTGGTTTATAGACAGCCAGAATAACTAATATGAGCGCACACGTGCAGAGTACCACATTAGTCATTATACTGACACTTACCCTGTGTGTTTTAAATATTTTGTTTTTTTAGTTTAAAATTTGCAAGTGGTACAAACAGTGGTGAAGTTGCAAAGCCCCTTCCCCATTTCCTGAGCATATCACCCACCTTTACAATCCCTATTTGTTCCCTAACAGCTTTCCTCGCCCCAAAAATACCATGTGTGATAAATGTTAGTGAATTTCCCAAACAGATGAAAAGGTGCATGGACAGACAGGCAAACATGCATACAGACAAGATGAGACAAGTCAGGTGGACTAACAAGTAGACAAAAGGACAAAGACAAGAACATAGACCATAGACATGCATAATGACATGTCGGTATGTTGTAAAGGTTTTTATAACCACATACATTTTGATACAACTTCATGTTCCGTTCCCTGCAGGTAAAACGACTGGCCCTGCAGAAAGACATTGATCAGGAGTCCCAGCCTAAGCAACCAGCCAGACTTTTGGTTAGTGTCTACTGCTCTCTTAAACACACACAAACACACACACACACATTCTGCAACCTCGATGTTTTTATTTAGTATTCTTTCTCAGCAATTAGATTTCTCTCACCAGGCAGGCCAGAAGATGGTTGCTGTGGAGATGCCAGTGGGCAAGGGGAAAAAGAAGATGCAGGTTGTCAAGGGGGATGAGCAGAGTGTAACGGAGAGTCTTGTAAAGAAAGAGAAGAAAAGCAAGAAAGGACAAGCCGCTGCACCTGAAAAGGAAGACAGTTCTCTTGATGAGGGGAGCCTAGCGGGAGTGAAAAAGGAAAAGAAAAAGAAGAATAAAAGTGTTAAAGTAGAGGAGTCTTCAAATTGGGATGGCGGTGGTGAAAAGGAGAAAAGGAAGAAGAAGAAAAAGATTGTCAGTGACTCTGTGAATGATGCCAACGGGCATGATGTCGAGGAAAAGAATGGAAATGACAAAGGAATCGGCAAAAAGAAGAAACAGCCGGCTGAGGAAGAAAATGCAGGGGAAACTGCACAGAGCTTGGCAAAGGAGGAAGGAGAAAAACAGAAGAAAATTAAAAAGAAGTCCGCACAGTTTGAACCAGTGGAGGAAAATGTAAAGGAAGAACAAGTAGGAAAGGATAAGGTGCTGAAGAAAGCCAAGAAGGCAAAGACCAATATTTTAGTTGCAAGCGGCGATGAGACTGAGGAGCAAAGTAAAGACAAGAAAAAGGGAAAGAAAACCACTGAGAAGAAAGAGAATAAAACTACTGAACCTACAGAGGAAGGAGAGGGCGGAACAACGGTATCAAAAAAGAAAAAGAAAGCTAAAATTAAATCAGAGAACAATGGAGAGAGGTTGGTGACACCAGAGGGTGAGACCGGAGTGGTTGAGGAAGTAATGGTGAAGAAGAAAGAGGCAAAGACTGCGCTTGAAGCTGCAACTCCAGAGGGGGCAAACGAAGCAGGAACACAGGAGATCCAACACAACGCCAAGAGGAAGAAAGCAGGCAAAGATAAGCTTGAAGCTGTAGCAAAGGAGGAAAAAGAAATTAAGCACAACAAGAAGAGAGGAGGAGAAGAAGAGAAGAGTGAGGTAGAGAGCCGAAAGAAAAAAGGAATAAAGGAGCGGAGGAGAAAAGTGTCTGCGGAGGCCAGTGAAGTAGAGGAGAGGGAGCCTAAGAAGAAGAGGAAAACGGCAAGCTCAAAGGGAGAAGAGGAGGAACCGCTAGTCATGGAGGAGGAGCGGAGTAGGGAAACACACACTGCAGCAGCGGCTGGTGACACAAACGGCAAGAAAAAGAAGAGGAAGAAGAGCTCCTCTGAGGTTAAAATAAAGGTGGAGAGTGAGAAAGAAGCAGAGGAGGGTGTTGACACTTCCGCAAAAAAGAAGAAGAAGAGTAAGAAGATCAAATTAGAGCAGGTGGACGATGAGCAGGAAGACCAAGGGGTGAGTGTGTGTGTGGTCTGAGGTTATTGACACCATGCTTGGATGTTGTGTTTGTGTGGTGAGTTACCCTCGGCTGTGTTTCAGGCGACGCCCCACATGGATGTGGTCTTCCTGTCAGAGAAGACTGGAAACACAGATGAGGTGACCATCAACCAGGTAGACTGCCTCTTCTCATAATCACACACATCTCCATGATACAGTAGATCCGCTTAGATGGCTGACATCTTTTTGTCCTTGTTCCGTTCCATTCCTGTGAATCATATCACTGCAATGCAATATGTCCTTTATATGAAAGCAATATAATAACTGACAGTCGTTTTAGTGACTGTATTTTTAAGATGCAAAGCAACTCATGGACCTGTAAAGTCGCTCGCTCACTTGCTCACTCACTCACTCACTCACTCACTCACTCACTCACTCACTCACTCACTCACTCACTCACTCACTCACTCATAGTTAGCTTGCCTGACCCCTAGTGGCAATTAGGAGGCATGGCAATGTCTACAGACACTGAACCAGGATCATTCACTCACCTCCTCTCTGCTATACTGCTGAACTGTGTAGGCTGCTTCACATCTATGATATATTTGCTCTCACATAGATTTTCAGTGGTAACATTTTGTGCTGTTCTATGTTGTATTTGCTGTCTTTTTATTGCCACTGCCTTTTCTTTGTAAAGCACTTTGTAAGGCTGTTTTTTTTGAAAAGTGCTATATTAATAAAGTTTATTATTATAAGTAGGCTGTGGTTAAAAAAAAGTGATACACTAATACTTGTAACTTATGAGTAACACAGCTGCTTTTTGTCATAGGAAAGAAGACTGGCTCTACAAATGGAGATTGACAAGGCATCTCAACCTCGAATACCTGCTAAACCTTCGGTTGGTGTCAACAAATAAAACTGTTTTGGAAACACAATAAAATAATCTAATATACCTTTGACTTTTTTCTTTGCTGTACTTAATTTCTAATATATATCCCCAACATTTATGCTCCTCAGGGTTTGGGCCAATGGGGCACCGCCCAGTTCGACAGCTCTGCACAACAGCAGAAGTTCCTCCGGTTGATGGGTGGCTTCAAAAAGGGCGCCCAGCCAGCTGGAGCGGGCGCTGGACGAGAAAATATGGCGCTGGGGAAGGAGGCACAGCAGAACTTGCAGCAAGCGCTTCAGGGAGAGTTTGAGCGCGCTCAGTCCCGCCGAATGGACTTCAGTGGCAGGGGGGCAGGACTTGGGTTTGCAGCACCGTCCAATAAGAAATTCTCCATTGACGTCAATGCATGTCGATCAACCCGCTTTGATGATTGATCAAACTAGGGGATTGTATTAGACTTGAATGGAGCTGTGTGTGGTTGAATGAAATGTGTGGTTTTGTATGTATGTTGACTGTTTCTGTTCATATTATGGAAAGAGGCCAGTCTCTTCTGTTTGTTTGGTTCCAATGAGGCCACATTCATCTTGCAACAGATTGTCTATTAAACTTGAATATAAATGAATACCAGAGAATCACAGAATGAAAGTTGTACATGTATTAAATGTCCTCAAAGTTGACATGAAAATCTAGTTGAACTGGGCTGGTTTTTACCTAAAACTTGAGTTTTACATGTTCTTGCCTTTTTGGTTTGAAGCCATCATCAGAACTCATGTGATTCATATGGATCGGTGCTGTGGCTATACTGGGACGGGCTAAAAAGTTATGTTTTCCTTATTTATGTGCTTTCCCTTGTAAAAGGTTTCCAGACATTTAACACAAGGTACAGCAAAGGACTTTAGAAAACAGTTAGCTACTCGCATAGATATCAGGTACCTTTGATGTATAGACTGTTCAGTTATGTCCACATCTTATTAATGACAAATATACTAAATGCATTACATGCAATGTCAGGTAACACATTGACTTTATCTTTGTTGTCTTTGATTACACACTTATTCACTAGTGCAATATTTTTCATGACAGAAATGAGAGTGATGAGGACCCAAGGAAAGGTATAGGGCATGTAGCAGAGGGAGATCAACCCTGAACTGCAGTTTAAGGTTATGTTGAAACACCCCTACTGGACTTGGGGGAACTGTGAGCTGGCAGGACGCAAAAGCAAGTGGACTGAGGTGTATAGCTGATGTATCAAACGAAGAGCGTAGTGATTGGATGGTGAGATAGGATGTGACCAACTTTCCTGCCAGAGGTAAATTGGTATGAGGAGCTGTGTGAAAGTGCACCGCTGGGGGGGGAAATGGATGTGTCAAACATGAGAGTCACTCCTGAACTTTAATCGACTCACTCAAGTAGGTCACTAGCATCAGTCTGGATAAAAAGAGGAAAAACTCATGCTGAGGGTTTTGATAATCACTTTATTTCATTCTTGCACATGACCTCTAGACAGAAACAGAATGAGGAAAGGCAAAGTTTTTTCAAAGTGAAAGTAGAAATAACATTTCTCCTTGGTTGTTGCAGGGTCATACTCATTTAGTTCTGATAATGTGCTGCAAAAAGAAAGCACACATTTGACTATCATGTGTTGTACTTCAATATTCCATGTGTGTTAGCTATCTTATGATTATTGAACATAAGGCTCACTTATCAATCACATTCACTTTCCTTAAAAACGTACGAACCGGTGTACAGACGACCCCCAGCCTATTCCCCTATCCCGTTACATGAAACTGGAAAAGCTGGATAGGAATAAGGAAAATTAGCCTCAGAAGATCCAACTGTCTTTCAACTAGGTTAATGGATTTTTTCCCCATCATCTCCATCAAACCACTTATATGGACCATACACATAAAACAACTCAGCCACTCAATGACATCATACAGTTCTCCCAGCCAATTCTGAAGCGCAGCGCTCGCTATGCAGCATTTTTGGTCTCAAGTCTTTTTGTTTCAGACCAAATACAGTTGTTGCCCTTTGCAATAATCTGTCTGGTTACAAAATTCACTGTTCATCCATGTTTTCTTTGCATGATATGTAATCTGGGCTAACATTTAACAAATGGGTTTATGCAACCAGCAATCTGCACCAAGTGCTTCAGCCTGCCAGCAAGCTGATGATGAACAAATGTTCAAATGCCATAACATCGCCAAACTGAGTGAATACTGCATCTATGAAGAAAAGAAAAACTTCTCTGCCATCTATTTTGCTCTAACCAAGATATTTGCTGGGAAAAAAACTGTTTTTTCTTCAGCAATTGGAAAATTCTGGTTTCTTTAGCCAGGCAACATCGCAATATCACTTTGTAGGTTGGAGGTTGCATTGTAACGTCCTGAGTAAACAGTCATTTTGTTTGCCTTATCAGCTTGTCATCTTGGCCATTTTGGAGGCAACTTGAAAACCCATTTATTCAAATTGTAGCCCTATGGAATGCTTGAGCCTTGCTGATACATTAACTTACATCTCGATTTAGAAAAACCGCCTTAACAACAGTGACTGGCTTGTTTATAATGCACCCTGACAGACTTTTGCAGTTAAGCGAGATGCTGCTTCCCTGTTTCAAGCTGACAAAAGTGGATGACGACATAATGTACTGAGGGACAGGTATTAAAAAATAGTAAAGACATCAAGCCAGGAAATAGCCCACGATATGCATGCGGTCCATTCATTCAGATCTTGAGGACAGGTCCTGTGTTTGTGTGAAGGGGGGAGGGGAAGCTGTGTGTTCCTTGTGGAAGAAGTTTCAGGGCTCAGGCTCCTGCTGCAGCCACCTCATGCCTGCAAATACTCCGGCTGCACCCGCGCCACTTTACGGAACTCTTTGGCATGCGTCCGTGGGCACTGCATCTCACACCAGCTGATGGGCACCATCTGGGCACCTGGTTTACAGGAAGGCAAATGTGGTGTACATGGGATGAAAGAGACAGAGATACAGGAACATAGGTAAACATTTGTACTGTGTCATTAACATCACAATATAAATTCAGTTCAAAGTTTTACTGAAAACTATAGAGAGGCATGTGACTTCACAAAAATGGGGTCCCTATCCTGTGGATGAGGCTTTTTTTCTACAAAACCAAAGAATTGGTCCAACATGGAAAGAGAGTTCAATACAAGCTCAGTACTTCTTATAGAAAATAGTCTTATTGTTGCCTGGGAAATATGGGCCCAAGTCTTATTTTCTTAAAAGCATTGCAATCTCCATCATTACTCTTGCAACTCTGCATAATGAGTATTGAGTCAAATGTACCAAATGTCCCCTGCCAGGTGTCTGCCCCATTTCCATGCAGGTGCGCACAGGTTAGTAGATCAAAATTGGCACCACAAACAAATGACTCTATACTGTCTCAATGTCCGAGCGGATGCTTGACGAAAGAAGTTGAAACCGTCTGTGCCTAAGTACCACTGTAGTGAAAGTTGCAGTCACATAAAATAAGGTGATCATTTGCTATGACTTTTTTTCCCTCCACTTTTATTTGGACAGTTGCTCTTGCATCATCTTGTGTTGAAGTGGGGTCATATTTATGTATGCAGTGTTGTGTTCGTATCGTCCAGGATTTCAAGTTTAAAAACAACAAGAACAAATCCGACAAAATTGAGCAACTAAATCTAATTGAGCAACACGCCTTACCTGCTTCACTGTGTGCCACCACCACTCCCAGCTCATTCTCTGCTGTAGTCAACAGGTAGTTAGACTGCACATCACCAAGAGAAATCTGGTATCACAGGTCAAGGGTCAGCAACACAAAGGTAAACACAAAAGATGTTCACACTACAGATAATGAATCAGACATCACCAAGATAGGATTTTAGAAGGGGAATTGTCATTTGAAAGAATTCAGGGTAAATATCTAAAAGCAGTTGCAACCTAATCAAAAAAATTGAAAATATAAGAACTATGGTAAAAATGTGCAAAAGCGGCGTAGTCACCCCACCAAGTATTCTTATTTCAAATACCAAATCATTCCCAATAATCATGGTCACACTACATGACTTTTTGGGAAGCCGTTTTGTTAACTGTACTTCAGATACTCAATTATTGAGGAAAAGGCACTAAAAAAGCAACAGTAACAACCAAAGCATTATTAAAATTGTTTGTATTTGTCATTGACCCAGGGGAAGGTAAAGGATACCACTTTAGCCAGGACGATGTCACCAGGTCTGAAGCTTTTGTATGTCTCCACCTATAAACGATGAAAGGGAAAGGCTTCAGTGGGTAGTACCACATACTGTAGCAGTTCACACTAAACGTGACATCTCAGTTTCATAAATAAAAAGGAGGCTACAGGAAAGGTAGATGGATGACCTGACTGAAAGCATGAATTCAAACACACCTTGTCTTTCTCTGTTGCTCGTACATCTTCTTTTCTGTAGAATGAGAGAGAGTAAGCTCAGTTTAGGAACAGAATAATCTGGGGTTTCACTGTAATACCATAGCCTCATTATTTGTCAGAGGGACTAGTCTGTATAGGCCTTTAGTTTTTGTGGTTACCTGATAGTCCCTCTGAAGCGGTCCTTCAGCGGCGTGGAGCCCACATAAAGGATGTGAACCTTGGCAAATCTGGGGTTAATGCTGGTCACCTGTCCAATCAAAGAGTAGCAAAGTTCAACACAAAACACAGGCTTGGTTTGATGCTTGGTAGCACTGCTGAGATCATACTATAAAGCAAGGAATCTCTGTCTGTGTGTCCTTCGCATATCTCGAGAACCGTTCGTCCGATCGACTTCACACTTGGCGGGTGTATTGCTGGGGACCCAAGGACGTGCAGTGTCGGATTTGGTGCAATTTGGACACGCGACACGTTCAATATTAATAAACTTTGAATAAACAAGCTAACAGCGCTCTGTGCAGCAGCGGGGCGAACGGGCACTGCACTAGTACGAGTAAATATCTAACAGTGGCTAGACAGGCACCAGATGATCACTGAAGGCACTCACTCACTTTCTGCAATCTGGTAGTGGTTACATCTTGGTCTATCATAAAAATGTGTGTGCTGTTTGCAAAATATACAGATCCCTTTCTCAACTCTTGCCTTAACTTGCACAACGTCATCGATCAAGATTAAAGTACTTTGTTGGCCAGTGTACATACGGTAACTGGAATGTGACTTTTTGGAAAGTGCGTGCAGCATGTGTGTATTTAGTGGCCAGTGTGTAGAGTGGCTGAAGGCTGACCCATACCTTGCAGGTGACTATTGCGCCTACATCTGGCAGTAGTTGCGTTTCCGTTTCCCTCACCACTGAGATCACTGGCAACTGCAAAGAGATGAAAGCACACGCATGAATGCAAACACACGTGGAGACGCACAAAACCTGTTCAGTCCTTATGATTCCAGTTGAAAACAGCCTGAAGAAAAGACCTGTCACACAAAACATAATAATGCATATTTCCTCTGAGGCACTGAACAAACCTATTTTGTTGTGCAATACAATTATTTTTGCATTGCAACACAGCTGACACTGCTTCTACAGCTTTCTGCTACAGCTACGCCCCTCTCTCCTACCTGCACCCACCACACCCACGACCCCTCACCTCCTCTCCCTCGTTTTTCCTCAGCACGTAGCCTGCTAGTGAGGAGTATATGTAGCCATGTCGGAGGTACACGCCTGTGCCAGGAATACAGTCTTCTGTGCTGCATAGCTTGTCACCTGGGTACAAACAAGAGGGCAAATACAGAGGCACTGAAAGACCAAAGGAGGGAGATGGGTTGGGGAAAGGTTGTACATAAGTATCCCCACACTTCTAACAAAAACTCTAACCGCTAGAGAGGACTAGATTGGGCTAGATGTCCCAGTGACATGTTTACATGTCCAATACTTCTGCCTAAGAATCTATAGAAGAACATGCTTCGATATATAAGGTACGTAAGTTCAAACTAGGACAGGGCAACATCCTCCCAGACAAACAAACTCCAGTCTGCACAAAGGATTGGATTCAACTCATATTAGACCTGTGCCTTTGGCCCAAACTCCCCTTGATCTGAGGCAGAGGAGAACTACTGCTCTAAAATCACTGGCCAGGCCGCTTTGACCCTTTTCCCTTGCCATTATCTGACAAGAAAAGCTGACCCTGTATCTGCCAGGACTGACACCAACCCAGGCTGCTACTATCTAGAACTGTGCCTATGTGTAACTCTGCAAAACACTGAAACACACACACACACACGCACGCACACACACACACACGCACGCACACGCACACAATTAGACCTCATACAACTTCTATGTGAACCAATTTGCTACCAGTTTTTTTACAGCTTGTTGATGCTGGCAATACCACTGCTTATACTCAATCAAGGCAATAAAAGTGAGGATTTCCCGTTTACATGAAGGGTGAATCAAAACAAGTGAGAACTGGAATGCTAAAACTGCTGCTGTCCCGCCGGAGGCGATGGGCAGGGCACGTCAAGAGGCTGCCGAGGAGCCCTGCCTTGGAAAGTAAAAGTCAACAACTTGCAGATAGCTACGAGTCCCAACCGAACTACACACTTGTTTATCGTGGAGCAGTGGGATACTAGCCCCAAAACACATGCATCGTCTTACACTGAAGCGATATGCCCTTTCCTGGCGGCTGTTAGTCAGATAAAAGTGACGAAATATCAAGTTAAATAGCAACGCATCGACAACACTCGAGCGCATGGCAGCTAATGTGAGCTGGTTAGTCACAGGAAAGAGATTTCTCACTGTCGTACTGGAGTTCCGCTGTATTTTCTAGCAAAAAAAATGGCGACATAAACAAACGCTAAAACATACAAATACTCTCACAACATGCTGTGTGCTTTAAATCTGCATTAGAAGCACGTTTACGCACAAATTTACGGGACTCACCTGGAACACACAGCTTCATGGGCGACATGTTTTCAAGAAGAGCAGATCGTCAGCCAATTGGCTGTGACGAAGGGCCCGTGTCGATTTTGATTGGCCGTTCACACGCTCAGCGGAAGGATGGACGGCTAGCTACGCCATGTTTGTTGAGGCACATGGAAGCACTATATTATCACAATAGGTTTATCTTCTCTGGGACACGTGGGGAAAACTACTATCACACTATCTAACATGCATTATTATGGTTAATTTATGGCAATTTATAACCGCTAAATTCATATTCTCAATCCATATAATAATCCTAACAATCCTAGAAAAAATGGATAGGAGGGAGGAAAATTATAAATCCCTAACAAAAAAACACAACACAACACAACATTCCTATAATATTTCTATGTGAACCTACGGTGTATCTGTGGTCAATAGTGAGTTTATAGTGATCTCTATTTTATCTTCTGTAGAGCAAGTATAACATTGCTATAATTATTGTTGTGCTGTGATATTTATACTATGCCTCTGAAAAGTATTAAATGATTACTATAGTTCTTTTTCATAAGGGATTGCACCCATCCACTGATTCCCATACCATGCGATTCACACAGAAGGATGACACAGGAGCAGCCCAACAGGACTGGCTGACAACATAATGTAAAAAGATGCAAGACACTGATAAGCGATTTAGTCACATAATGGTTCATAACATTTATTCAATTTCACACAATGCCACAGCAAACAGAAATCAGCAGTGCAGAGCATATCAACATGCTCTTTTGACAATAGCCAGTGTTACCTTGGTTATACTGTTCGCACCCAGCTTCATCTACAGGGGGGTGTAAAGAGGAATACTTGGGATGACTTTATAAGGTTAGTCTATGTTTGCTGCTATTTGCTGGTCCCTAATTTGCATTTTGGTCAGTGCTTATCATGGTCCATATCACAGCTGATACCCATTGTCTAATACTGAAAACTGTGTTTCAATGCCTTGGTATGTCGCAAAAGTATAGACCAATCAAATCAAACACCAGATTGTAATGTTGTGTATGTGTGTGAAAACTGGGTAGAATTGAACTGAAGTGCATGAGTACATCGTGTATAGCATGTGTGTCTGTGTGTATGTATGTGATGATACATAAATAACCTTGCTTTAACTTGGTAACTGAACAGCACATGATTGATCTGTACTCCGGCCCTCGGGGGGCGAGGTGCCTATTTCTTGGCCTTGCCCTGAGCAGCCACAGCCTCCATGGCCTTCTTCACTGTCTCCTCGTCTCCCAGGAACTGCATGGGCCCCACAGGCTTCAGGTTCTTGTCCAGCTCGTACATGATGGGGATGCCTGTGGGCAGGTTCAGCTCCATGATGGCCTCCTCTGACATACCTGCAAACAATCAGAGTCATGCAGAGCTTATAACCCATTTGCATGCGTGTGTCTTTCTGCTGTCTGTCCATCAGCGTATTTAAAGCCACCACAGATAAGTTTAATAAGTTGACATTTGGGGGGGGGGGGGACAAGTGTGTTTGTCTTCCTATTTTTCTCCAAATATACCTACTGCGGCTTTAAGATATCCATCCATCTAGCCACCCATTCATTCTTGCATTATTCTTGAACCTCTTCCTTCCCCTTACCCCCTAGGGCTGGGCAATAATTCAATATTATCGTTTATTGTCTTTCAGTGCAATCATTTCATGATGACAAGGTGATTTTGGGAGATCGTGACGTACAATTCTGCTGTCTAAATTGATGATAACAAGCAAATTTTATTTAAAAACTCAAAAAACAAAATGAAGTATGAAACATTTTCATATTAATATTAATTATTAATATTATTATATCAATATTATTTATACCCTACCCTCAAGGTGCTTGACGATGCCCCGGAGACTGTTGCCATGGGCAGCAATCAGAACCCTCTTTCCATCTTTGATCTGGGGGACAATCTCATCGTTCCAGAAGGGCAGTGCCCGGGCGATGGTGTCCTTAAGACTCTCACAGCTTGGCAGCTGGTCGTCCGTCAGGTCGGCATAGCGTCGGTCCTGCCGCAACACAGAAATGGGTAATGTAAATGAGATGTCTGTGTATGTAAGAGAGAGAAAGAGAGAGAGAGAACGAGCCGATGGTTCAGTGTTTTCCTTGTCGTCTCACCTTGCTTATGTTGTTATAGAAGTCATGCTCCTCCTCCATGGGTGGGGGAGGAGTGTCAAAGGAGCGCCTCCAGATCTTGACCTGGGCCTCTCCGTGTTTGGCTGCTGTCTCCGCCTTGTTTAGCCCGGTCAGGCCGCCGTAGTGGCGCTCATTGAGGCGCCAGGTCCGGTGGACGGGCAGCCACATCTGGTCGATGCCGTCCAGAACGAGCCACAGGGTGCGGATGGCCCGCTTCAGGACAGAGGTGTAGCACACATCGAATTCATAGCCAGCATCTGGAGAGAGAGAAATGAAAAGCAAAACAAAGAAAGAAAGAAAGTAAATGTTAGATGTATACGTTCATGAGTGTGTGTGAGTGAGAGAGAGAGAGACAGCATATGCAATGTGTAAAAATGGTTTATGAACAAGTGTAAGGTTATGTATGTGATTTCTTTCTTGGTGTTAAAGGTGAAAAAAATCCTTTTCGATGCAATTTCACTCCACTTGATGGGAAAACATCGCCACTGTAAATTGCTCTTCTACCAGCACTCATACATTTACATTTGTTTAGTCAGTGGCAGAGCTAGTTAAAGAACATTGGAGTGTGGGCTCTGCAGACCGGTCCTGCACAGACTTGTCAGAGAGGAGCACCAATTGTGAGCAGTTTTCATTGGAGGGTGTGTCAGATTCATAAGGGCAACCTTCCCTGGAGGTTTATTTGTAGGTCAGAGAAAGCCAACAAGAGTGTGTGCATGCACAAAGGAATAATGTGGAGGACTGTTTCGAAAACTGCCCTGGTCCTTCCCTCTCCCCTCCACATAACCCTAAAAAATCCAGCAGCATGAATAGCACAATTTTACATTGTAAACAGCTGATGATAAGGAATGATAAGGAAGGTATCTTTATTTGGCAGCCTGACCTCCTGCTCCATTCTTTCCTGGATCTGAATGACACGTCTTTGTATTTATCATTACTAGGGATTTTGACAAATCCCTTAATAGATATTTTGACATAAACAACTTACAGTTGTTTGCCAACTACAGATAATTCATATGTTGGTTCTAGGGCTGCAGCTATCGATTATTTTAGTAATCGAGTATTCTACCGATTATTCCATCAATTAATCGAGTAATCGGATAAGAAATACTTTTGCTTTATTAAAGAGCAATAGTAAATATACAAAAGAGAAAAGCTGTCCGCACGAAGCTGTCCATATGACACTGTGATTTACTGAAAACGAGGTGAAATAATTATTATTATTGATATTTATTATTAGGCCTAAATATCATACAAGTTCATAAGACTGGCTAATGTACATTTATTTACTATGTTGAAGGGTTGCCCTACACCTGCTGACCCTACTCACTGCAATCAAACTAAACTGAATATACCTGCTGTATTGGACTGGTGCATTTTAGGCTCCAATTGCTACTTACACCACCTGATATTTTGCTTTCTGGGGTATTTTATGCATCACTGTGAGGGGAGTAGGTGTGTGTGTGTGTGTGTGTGTGTGTGTGTGTGTGTGTATGTGTGTGTGACTATCATAATAATAACATGAATGAAGCTCAGGCTTTCACAAATTGACTGCAGCATTTTATTCTCTGTGGTTATTTTCTTGAGCAAAACTTAGCTAACTTAGGGACATCATAACTAGCCACCATATTGATTTACGTTCTTAACTAGCCATTACATATAGCCATAATTAACGTGCATTCTTTACTAGCCTTCATGTCATCCCGTTTTAATATTAAGTGCTGACTCCGCCCACCCGGGCCAGTTTCGGCGTACGCCGGTAGCAATTACAAGTGGACCCTATCCTACAGTCCCTGCTCTCAGCGGAGGGAAGGAGCTACGCTGTGTGTGGGAAGCGCTGTGACTAGGGCTGAAACGATTCCTCGAGAAACTCGAGTAACTCGATTACTAAAAATCATCGATGCAAATTCTTTGCATCGAAGCTTCGTTTAATCCATATAACTATATACACGCTCAGTGTTTCGCACGGATGATTATTACTGTTGCACAACGCGCTGGAGAAAGAGAGAGAAAATAGCGAGGGGCGAAGAGAAGAGACAGGCCAGAGAAAACGACAGAAAGTGTCCAAAGTTTCGGATCCAGTGTTGCCAACTTGGCGACTTTGTCGCTAGACTTAGCGACTTTTCAGACCCCCCTGGCGACTTTATTTCTCAAGAGCGACTAGCGACAAATCTGCCGACTTTTTCTGACCATGGGAAGCAATGTTAATGTGTTGAATCCCAAAGCATTTGGCAATAAATTGGTTCGGCTGATGCTGGTTTTCTCTACTTGCTTGTCTAATCCAGAGAGGTCTGACGATCACAGCGCTTCCCACACACAGCGTAGCTCCCTCCCTCCGCTGAGAGCAGGGACTGTAGGATAGGGTCCACTTGTAATTGCTACCGGCGTACGCCGAAACTGGCCCGGGTGGGCGGAGTCAGCACTTAATATTAAAACGGGATGAGATGAAGGCTAGTAAAGAATGCATGTTAATTATGGCTATATGTAATGGCTAGTTAAGAACGTAAATCAATATGGTGGCTAGTTATGATGTCCCTAAGTTAGCTAAGTTTTGCTCAAGAAAATAACCACAGAAAATAAAATGCTGCAGTTTTTTCTGTCGTTTTCTCTGGCCTGTCTCTTCTCTTCGCCCCTCGCTATTTTCTCTCTCTTTCTCCAGCGCGTTGTGCAACAGTAATAATCATCCGTGCGAAACACTGAGTGTGTATATAGTTATATGGATTAAACGAAGCTTCGATGCAAAGAATTTGCATCGATAGCAAATACAAGGGTCCACTTGTAATTGCTACCGGCGTACGCCGAAACTGGCCCGGGTGGGCGGAGTCAGCACTTAATATTAAAACGGGATGACATGAAGGCTAGTAAAGAATGCACGTTAATTATGGCTATATGTAATGGCTAGTTAAGAACGTAAATCAATATGGTGGCTAGTTATGCATCGATGCAAAGAATTTGCATCGATGATTTTTAGTAATTGAGTTACTCGAGTTTCTCGAGGAATCGTTTCAGTCCTAGTTGGTTCTAATCTTTGCATTTCCCACAGTTTTTTCCCCCTTTTCAATAAACAGTGTAGGCCTGTTAGTGATAAAAGATGGATGAGAAAGAAGGGATGTGGAAGGGAATGACATGGCGAAAGGCCAACTATTGTGTATAGTGTATTCATTTACTTGTGTTTACTGTTATACAAAGCCACAATTTGTGCTACACATGATTCATCCCATTGTCTTCAATATCAAAGGCTTGATGGTCAAACAGTGTTCCTCTAAACAGCTTTTATTATAAGATACATGATGTTGTAATGGCCACAAGTAAAGGCCGCCTAGTTAATTTTGTAATAGTTTTAATGGAGGACATGGTTTGAGGAACTGCTATGGAGGAAGAGACACAGATATAGCAAAGGGAACATGGTTAAATATG
Source organism: Centroberyx gerrardi (assembly GCF_048128805.1). NCBI lineage: Eukaryota > Metazoa > Chordata > Actinopteri > Beryciformes > Berycidae > Centroberyx > Centroberyx gerrardi. The sequence continues at coordinate 18,753,371 of NC_135999.1, read as the reverse complement.
TGAGACAAAGTTATAATGACGGATGATACAAAACCAAGGAACCAGCTAGAGAGGTGTGTGAGATCATGAGCTGTGGAGAAGGGAGGTTCAGGAATATTACTGGTAATAGCGCCAGCTGGCCGGGGTGAAGGCACTAAAACAAAAACGCATGGTCACCCTATTTGTAACACGAGTAAATCGTCAACAAGCTCAATACAAAAACGATATATTCTCGTGGAAATGCATGAATATTCATTGTCTTATTAAAAAGAAGAGCACTAGCCCATTCTGAACATGATACTCTGTTATTTCCCTCCCTCCTCTCCCTGCCTGTCTTGTCGCAGTGGCCTGGCTACCTGTTTCCCCAGCCGGGCCGGGTTGCATAAGCACGGCTTGCTGGCTTGCAGTGGCTTAATCCAAAGACCGAGAGAAAGGCTGATTAGGCCCCCTGTGATATTATCTGATGGTGTATCTATGTATTAAAGTAGAGTTTGAGCCTTCGTCACCTTTCAGGGCCTGTCCGCCTCTCTTCGCCTCCTCCACCCCGGTATCACTCAGGTCCGCGTCGAACCATCCGCAGAATCGGTTCTCCTGGTTCCAGCAGCTCTCTCCATGGCGGATCAGAACCAGCTTGTACGCGGCCATCCTCACACCGATGCCCTCTGCGCTGTATTTCCGGGAAGTTACGGGGAAATGACTTCTCTTCAAACGCGGTGGAAACGTCCGCAGGTGTGTCCTGACTTCGCTGTAGCCCCACAGACGGCTACAGAGAAACTGGCGCTGTATGATTTTTTAGTGCAGAGTGGAGGGACTATGGCAGCGGGTTTATAGAGTTGGCTGGTCTGTCTGAACTTGACAGCTCACACGACCCGAGCTCCCTTCCTGCTGGCTTCCACCAATCAGAGTCCGAGCTGTGCGCGCCGGAGGAGGGAGGAGGGAGGCAGGAGGATGCGCACAGCAGCACGTCCACATAACCAGCGCATCCTGCAGGCTGGCACTTCTGCTGCATCCTCCTGTGGAAAGACTATGAAAACTGCCGAAACAGAAAAATATCATGAGCGATCACCATAGCCAACGGAGAGAACAATATAGCTCTGTTAGTGGCAAACACGAGCCACGTTATAGTGAGATGATGCAACATGTCACAGGTTAAATCCAGATCCTCATTAGCACAATAGCATTTTATTGCTTTTCTAATGTAAGCTGGCCAGTGGATATGTCAGACTGCACAAACTATAGCACATTTATGTATTTATTATTTATTTGCTTATTGTCTGAGATGGCCCCAGTACAGCATCAGCAATCTGCCCTATTGCTCCTCATCATCCAAAGTAGAATATAACTACTAAGTGGTGATGTGTTAGTCATCGGTCGTGGGGACAAATCCCTCTGGCGTGCAGCAGAAATAGAGAACTTGGTGGATAGCTTGATTGCCTCACACAGATGTCTTTGCAAGCCAAACAATAGTACACAAATATAGGTTATATTTATATACTGGGTTAATATAGCTTGGTTTTATTGAGGCGAGGTGGTGTTAGAGAACATTCTTCAATTGGAGATTCAAGCCTTCATGTTGACAAGAATCTACCCTGCTGAAGTGCTTGAGCGTGACCCCAAATCCCTGCCAGCTTCAGGGGTGCTGGCTGCTCTGGAGCTGACCTTGACCTCTGACCTCCCTGTGGAGGGGGCAAGTGAAAAGAGAGTTTCTCTACGGGGATTAATAAAGTGTCACATTATTAAAAGGGAAATGCGACTGGAGAGTGGTATTGGACCATACTATCCCACAAACCTGAAAAAACACCTGGTAGAAACAATCATCCATGGTTTGCAACTCACCACTGTGGGAACAAAACACTCAGGAGTCCACAGTCCATAATGAAGAACATAACTAAAATTAAACTGGACTTCAAGATCATCACATTTAGCAATAAGATAGACATTCTCCACTTACCTTGCTGCACTCCTCATGTTCACTTGATGTTTTATCATTTTACAAACATTTACAAAGCATGGAGAACACTTGTCCATCAGTATTTTCTTATTGATTACTGTTTATTTGCTTTATCTAGCAATTTTACAGTTTTGCTTTTTATGTATGCTGTTGAAATCTTCATTGGTTGATGGTTCAAGGAGACTAGGAGACAACACACCAGGAGGACAGGTGGAACCCCAAACCTACAATGTCATCACATCTCCAAAATGAGCTTCTCACCAATAAGATACTCAAAGTAAGAGTTATTTTGCAGTGTCCCAAGGATCTCTATACTTTATATATTATCAAAGGAGAATGACACTGAATTTCACCTTTGAAATATGCTCATTGTCCAGGAATGCACCAATAACACGTTCTTCCTGTTTTCTGCCAGTAGCCTAATAATTCAGATAATCAAGGAATAATAAGGACCAATGCAGCCCATTACTTTTACTAAACAAAATAGATTAAGACCATTAGTTTAATACTTTATAATGAGCATAATAACATCTTACCATTCACTGATTAAATTGTTTAAAATTAAAGGAACAGCATAATGAAAATGCAATGTTTTGGGGCTGATTTTTGCTGTATAGTTTATGAGTCTATGTCATTTCATGGCCTGTTAGGCTTACAGAATGAATTTGTCAGTTTGAAAGGGGCTTGTAAAACTTTTCTCTCCTCCGTCCCTTAATAACACTATAATGTTAACAAAGGCTCTTTTATAAGGAGTAATTGGGTTAATTTCTGTGTCTTCAAATTGTATGATTCTTTGTCACATGTCTCTCGTGGGCAGAATGACTGTGTCCAATCAGCGCGTGAGATGAGGTTGTTGACAGTAATATTTGGACGCTGATTGGCCAAAGACCAAAACGCTCAGACTAGTCCCGCCTCTTCCCGGAAGCTGACAGTCATCTGATTTTTTTGTTTTTGAGAACCTTCCTTGTTAGCTAGCGACGGTACTATCCAACAAAATACCCGTCCCACTTTCTTTCCCTCTTCCATTTCGTCTTCTTTTCTCTTCGCATTTTAACTCCTCGCCCCCCCCTCAGGTCAGATCATGGACGAGACGAGTCCGCTTGTCTCTCCCCTCCGTGACTCCACTGATTTCAGCTACTGTCCCACAGAGCCCACCAGTCCCCGGGGCGCCTTTGGAGGCACGCCGGGCTCTGTCGTCCGCATCCCGGCCGGCAGTCCGGGGCGCAGCCGGGAGAGACAGCCGCTGCTGGACCGGGACCGCGGCGGATCACCGCGGGAGCCGCACCGGAACGAGTTCCCGGAGGATCCCGAGTTCAGAGAAATCATCCGAAAGGCCGAGCGAGCCATAGAGGAAGGGATCTACCCGGAGAGGATATACCAGGGATCCAGTGGAAGCTATTTTGTCAAAGATTCACAGGGGGTAAGAGCTGCTACGTCTCCGTGAAACGACCGTTAAACTGTATGTTGTCATGTTGATGATCCTCTTGATGTGTCTGAAATGTGAAGTGATGTTGCAGTGAAGTCCTTATGTTTACTAAAGTGTGCGGTTACTCGCTTCTAGGAAAGGCCTCCTTAATTTAACTAGCCTGTGATGACTTGGCAAATAGGCTGTAAGATATCAACACAACACGAACTTATTTTTCTCTGCTTAGAATAACAAATATACCACTTTGTCTAGTTACCGTTTACTTTGCTATCCAGTTGCTGTCTGTTTTATGTCTTTCACCCTTACAACCAATCTGACTGCGTCTGTGCTGCCAGATGTTCATTTAAGATGTATCATCCTTTCACTAGGGCAGGTAGTTTATCCAGGACCCTTTATGACTAGCAGTGATGATGTCAACAACACACACTCTCACACAGATAACCTGATGTCACCCCTTATTTCAGCTTGTTTTCTTTTAGTTAGGCCTAGTTTTAGTTGTCTTCCCAGATTGCATTTTGGGCTAAACACAAAGAAAGGCTTGCCAACGTTACTAATCAAGTTTGGAATTGCTGAACAGATGTGTTTGATTTGGTACAATAATAACGTTATTGGTGCAGCCCTTTGCAAAGTTTACAAAGTGCATCAAGACAAACAAAATACACAGAAAACAAGGTTACACAAGAAGAGAAGGGGACATCTTGGAAAAAACAAACACATAGCTCTATCACAATAGGCTATTTCTTGATATTTAGCACTCGCCACAGTGTCTCCTGACTCTTTCTAATCAGTCAGAGTCAGATTACTGACAGTAAACTTTGGTCTGCTGTACTGATGCACGCCTATATAACTCTTGAGCAACTGACACACACTGTCTTTCCATTATGTCCACATCTACATGTTGGGTTGTATTCAATCCCTGTTGAAAAAGGAAGTGTGCCTGTGGATTTTGAAAGTGCAAAACTCTGTGGCTGGATCCCAATAAATTTCACTTCTGATGTGAAATTGTGCACCAGTTCTTTCTCTGTGTTCAGTAAGTTGTGTTTTCAGCCTACGACCCATTGAAGACAATATAGCTGCACGCATGTGGTATTGAAAATGCCCCAGTCACTAAGTGTTACAGAAATGAATAGGCTGTTTGAGTGTGTGAGGCTTTTATCCCAGTGACCTGTTCCTCTCACCCCCCCTCTCCAGTTTCTTTAGTTAGAGTCACCAGTGTGCTTTAGTAGTCATGTGCTAGCTCTCTCCGAGGATATAATTCTCTTCTATGACCAAGTTTCGTGTTGTAATCGGTGTGTGTATGAGTGTGTGTATGTGTCATACTAGCGTAATGCAACATGTGATCCAAGAAGGTATTGTAGTGACGTATAGCCACTTTTTAAAACAGAAAATTTGGCATGCAGGCCTAAGTGAGGTTAAGATCTAGATTTTGGTGCAGTGAATCAGTCGGTCTATCTGCAAAGGAAAATGTTCTCCTTGGATTTAAACGGTTAATTATCTCACACACAACCAAACCTTGTTATCATTCATTTCTCACCTCTTCCTTAACTCTCCGTATCTTCACATTCTGAATCTCTCCGTCTCTCTACTCCCTCTCTCCCCGTCTCTCCTTCCCTCTCTCCTGCTGCACCTCCTCTGCCTTTCATTCTCCCGTTCCCCCGCTCTGCCTCCCTCCCACAGAAGATCATCGGTGTGTTCAAACCTAAGAATGAGGAGCCCTACGGCCAGCTGAACCCCAAGTGGACCAAGTGGCTCCAGAAGCTGTGTTGCCCCTGCTGTTTTGGCCGTGACTGCCTGGTCCTTAACCAGGGTTACCTGTCGGAGGCCGGGGCCAGCCTGGTGGACCAGAAGCTAGAGCTCAACATCGTTCCCAGGACCAAGGTGGGGAGGAACAATGCACACAAACACACACACGCACAGCTTCTTCTTTTCAGCTTTACTTGAGAAAGCAATGTGCCAGTCAGTAAATGTCTCCCTCCCCCCTCTAGGTGGTGTACTTGGCTAGTGAAACATTCAACTACAGTGCCATAGACAGAGTTAAGTCCCGGGGAAAGAGGCTCGCCCTGGAGAAGGTGCCTAAAGTGGGACAGCGTTTCCATAGGATTGGACTGCCACCCAAGGTAATGTGTTGAGTTGTAGTTGTATTATTATACAGGAAAAAAATCAGCCTCAGGAAGTGTAAAAGGGAGGATTTATCCAAGGATTGTTAAAGGAAAACCCCCCCCTCGGATACTCTTCCACTGTTGGATATTATTAATTGTGATGTTCAATGCGTTCCAGGGGTTTTTCTGTGAAGTGTTTTCGGTGTACCCACTTTCCCTCAACCTGCCTCGTCTGCATTGATTTAAATGAGTGATTTCCTGCTTTTCCCAGAATGCCTTTCGACAAACCCCAGAGAACTGGTCTGAACTTGTTGCATTCAGCTGTGGGTTATACATACAGGTGGAGAGAGTTATAGTGATAGCGTAGTAAGAGCAAGAGTTTTTCCAGTTGAGAAAAGGTGAGAATTGTGCCGCTTACTCAAAACGCAACATGTCCAGTGGCTGCATTGCATTCTGGTCTATTGAGGCAAATGTTAGTGGAGAAATTGGTCTCTCTGCCTCTTCTACTGACTTTCTCCCTGTATGATTGCTGAACATCAGTGCAAAATGTTGAGTCTAGAAAGAAGCCCTCGCTCTTTGATTCTGAGGGACTGACACCAAAACCTGACTTTTAGTTGAAATTGTTTCTGCTTTCAAACACATTGTACATCGCCAGTAGCTGTTTAACAGTGTTAAAGTGTTTTATGGTCGATTTGTCCTTTAAACTAGTTCAGCATATTCCGGACAATGTCAGTTGGCATCACACTGTAGAAAAGAAAAGAAAAATCCAGTATGCTGAAGATCTGTTTCCTCTCCACCAGGTTGGTTCTTTCCAGCTCTTTGTCGATGGATACAAGGATGCAGATTTCTGGCTGCGGAGGTTTGAAGCGGAGCCGCTGCCTGAGAATACCAACCGGCAGCTCCAGCTGCAGTTTGAGCGGCTGGTCGTCCTTGATTACATCATCAGGAACACAGGCATGTTGTTACTCTGTGATGCGCTGACCATCATTTTGGGCAACTCATTTCTTAAAATGTGTTTAGTCAGTAAGAAGTTGTTGTAAACTTGATGCGACAGTCTTAAAGTGCCTCGTCAATTTTTGCCTGGCAACATTGCTGAAAAACGTTGCTGTGTTTATCACAGGTCATAAACTCATAACTGGGTTCATTTGAATTTATTGTTTCTTCTTCCAGACAGAGGAAATGATAACTGGCTGTTAAAGTATGACTGTCCCATGGACCCTGTTGGGAATAGGGTGAGGACACACACACACACACACACACACACAGACAGACAGACAGACACACACAGTCAGAATCTCGACATGCAAAAATACTGATCCTATCTTTCTCTCTCTCTCTCTCTCTTTCTCTCTTTCTCTGTTTATATTATATATCCTTTTATCAATATCTAAAACATCCTGTCCATACTTACACCCCCCGCTCTTTTTGTGAAGGACACAGACTGGGTGGTGGTGAAGGATCCTATCATCAAGCTGGCAGCCATAGACAACGGCCTTGCCTTCCCCCTCAAACACCCTGACTCCTGGAGAGCCTGTAAGCACCTTCTGTACTCTGACTTCCTTTTAACCAATCACTGCTTGGCCTTGAGGATATAAACCTGTCATCAGTGGGTCCGCTGAAAGCTGCTATAGCACATCACTGTTATTCCTGTCATTTATTTTATATCTGCTTTATTTTTATTCTTCCTTTTCTTCCCATATCTCCCCCTACATACATTACACTGAAACTTGCATTCAGCCTATTGTCCTGAACTGTGCCTTACCTGCGTCTATCTGTCCCAAATTCAATGCTAGAAACTCCAACTTCATGTCAGTCGGTATGCCAAGCATGCCTCTGATATAAAGTCCACTGTCATACCTGTTGGGTTAGTGCTATTTCCACAGACTGCCATTATATTTATAGCTTGGTCAACTTCCACACAAGCAACTCCATTCAAATTGCAATCTGTATGCTAAGCTGGTGAAAGATACCAAAGCCCATGGGACTGCTCTTGTTGCGTTACAAGGTGTTCAGGGTTTTTCTGGCTCAGAGAAGGACTTTGGTGCTACTTGTGCGGACCAGTGAACACAGTCAATGGATCCTCTATGCCATGAACGCAGACCCCCGTTATTTGGGGCCTCCAATTGGCCCCAAATAATTTTTAAATGCTGAAGTGGCTTGAAAATGTTTAGACTGTTATAGAAATATAATTAACAGGTGGTTGACAAAATATACAAAAAAAAAATGTCAATCAAAGGCATAAATCAATATCTTAATAATTTTGATTGAATGCAATTTTGAGCTTTTGTTGATTAGCAGTATGATTATGCTACTAAGTGAATTTTCTTCTATTCTGGTTGTTTTATAACAAGCAGTATGGAACTTGGACAGTAAAGCAGAATTGAACCAGGCAGGAACCAAAACATTAAAGTAAAATATAACCATTCTATTTTCCATTAGGCAATATAAAATCAAGGTAGGTCTTCATATCTTTAAGCATTTCATGAAATTAAGAAATGGAAAAATACCAAGTCTGGATAAATATTTGGTTGTTCACATTTAGTGACATACAAACTGCAGCCCAATAATTCAGACCTGAGCTTACCCACTGGTAGAGGCTGTTGGCTCACCAGACTTTCTCTTTCTAAGAAATTTCTAAATACCTACACACACACACACACACATACCTACACACACACACACACACACACACACACACACACACACACACACACACACGCTCTGTGCAGGAATTTAGCAAACAGACTTGAATATACTCTAGTTGCTATTTCCTGAAACCTTACACCCAAAGAATTTGCAATATCTTTTATATGCTATATGAAATAGTTAATCTACCTGAGTAAAAGAGTCAAAGTAAGGATATTACAAGGCCAAATACTAGCATGCCTATACTTGTTGAATTAGAAAAGTTATCCCTCACTGTATTCATAACATTTCTACTCTTAACACTAGAATGTATTGATTCATGTCACATGCATTTTAGCATGTAATCACCTTGCACTTTCACTTTGACCAGTTGAAGTATATGATTGATAAGCCATTTTTCCTTTGGCCAATCACCAGACCCGTTCTACTGGGCGTGGCTTTCCCAGGCCAAGGTTCCATTCTCCCAGGAAATCAGAGAGCTTGTCTTGCCCAAGCTCTCTGACCCAAACTTCATCAAAGACCTTGAGGAGGATCTCTACGAACTGTTCAAGGTATGGAGTGAGTCGGGTTAATGAGGGAGAATGGAGAGGAATGATGTAAGTGAAGAGAATGTGAGAATCGCGCTGAGAAAAGACTGTAGAAATGGAAACAAGGGAAAAATGCAAGATGGAGAGAGGGATCAGATGGATGGATTGTCAAAGGAGGAATTCAATTCAATTCAATTCAATTCAATTTTATTGTCATTATACCAGTCCAGTATAACAAAAAGTCTTGTTCGCCAGTCTCTCTGGTGCAACATAAAACATAAAAACATAATGTAGACACTGACACAGTAAGAGACACACTTTCAAGACAGTTTTTAGACATAAGATACAAAAACAAAATAAGTAAATAAGAGTAAGAATAGAAAAGAATTAAGATCATTTTCAACTAAGATCATTAAAATCATGTATAAAAAGTGCAAGTCATCACTGGCAGCATTAAGTCATGGGTAATATTACATAGTCATCATGAGAAATATTGCACAGTGCCATTTAAAAAAATTCCCATTATTGCACAATCCCGTGTCCATAGTCAGGCTTAGTAATCAGTGTGTGGGGTGTGTGGGGGTGGGGGTCACTAGCTTTACAGCTCTTGGGAAAAAGCTGTTCTTCAGTCTGCTGGTCCGTGACTGTATGGTCCGGTATCTCCTACCAGATGGCAGGGGGTCAAACAGGTGATGACTGGGGTGTGATGGGTCCCTGGTGATGCAACGGGCTCTCCTCAGACATCTCTTGTCAAAGATGTCCTGTATGGGTGGCAATGCAGTCCCAGTGATACGCTGGGCTGTTTTCACCACCCGCTGGAGAGCCTTGCGGTCAGCCACAGTGGAGCTGCCATGCCAGACTGTAACACAGCTGGTCAGTATGCTCTCCACTGTGCAGCTATAAACGTTAGTCAGGATCTGAGGTTGCAGCTTGATCTTCCTCAGCCTCCTCAGGAAGTGGAGGCATGATTGAGGCATGATTGAGGCATGGAAGTGGAGTGTTAAGGTTTAAGAAAAAGCATTAGTTCTCTCAATGCTGTGTTTGTAATCTTTATACTTAACCCTTTCTGTGCATATTATGTGTGTTATGTGTTACAGAAAGACCCGGGTTTTGACAGAGGACAGTTTCACAAACAAGTAGCCGTAATGAGGGGGCAGGTGAGTCTTCTGTATTCTAAACACATCTTCCAAACCACCTAGAGCTAATATTGTAAGTGCATTTAGATGATGTACAAACAGACGAGTCGTACACCAGAAAGCAATGGTTTGTCTGGGGAAAAAGAGCCACTACCACTTCTTTTTGGCACATAACAAAATTTAATCTATTCTACTCTTGAACTATATTTCTGGTGACTGGGAAAAATATTACTGGCCAATTCACACACCTTGTAGACTACACACAAAGTCCACTCATGAAGAAAAATACGTCTTGCTCATTGAACCACCGTCTTCCTCAGATGAATGTCTTTGCGTCAAAGTGTCATGAATCTACCATAACCATTCTGATCGCAGCCTCTCCTCCTCCCTTTCCCCCCTCAGATCCTGAACCTGTGCCAGGCGCTGAAGGACGGTAAAACGCCCCTCCAGCTGGTCCAGATGCCCCCGGTGATCGTGGAAACGGCCCGGGCCCCTCAGAGAGCCAACAGCGAGTCCTACACACAGAGCTTCCAGAGCAGAAGACCCTTTTTCACCTGGTGGTAGAGGAGGAGGAGGAGGAGGAGGAGGAGGAGGAACAGCAGGAAGACAGAGTGTGGAAAAGGAGTGAATGTGTCCGTGTGTGGCTGGAAGCGAGGACGGTGTCTTGAGTGTGCAGGTTTTAGCGTGGGTGACCAAACGGAAATAATCATCACCCTCCCCTCCTCTCCTTCTTCTGGACACCGAGAGCGAGCGAGGGGCGGAAAGATGAGGCCAAAAGGAGAGGAATTTCACTATGGATACCTCTCCCTGTTTGCCTCTGTGCCTTGTGTGGATGTCAATGAAGACTAATGACTAAATGGAATAGATGAAGATTTATGTACCTTCCTGCGAGAAAGAGCCTTGACAGATTTCAGCGAAATGTCAGACATTTCTTTTGAACTCTTGCGTGCGCATATATTCACACACACACACACACACACACACCCACACACACACACACACACACACACACACACACACACACACACACACCAGTCGAAAGCCTCTCGCACTTCTGTTTGGGTGGGAGGTGTTGCATTCCATGTTTTTCTTTTCCTTCATACCCTTCTGCCTTTTAATATGCACCTGCGTACTCCTTCCCACACAGAGTTAAAAGCATGGTGAAAGCATCGGTGACACAAGTTGATATCAGCATTTTATTTTTTTTAATCAAAGAAGAGAAGTGTACATTTTGGCTGATTCTTGAAGAATTAGGAACTGGGCACTCAGTGGTATGTCTGTCTTTACACAGAGAACTTAAGCCATGTGCATTGGTCTCAGTTATTTGGGGACTTTTGGAAGAGGAAACATACTTTTTGCTGAGAAAAGTATGAATGGGTAGTCTAATTTTCCTTCTTCATTTGACTACTTCAATTGTTGTCGGAGAAGACACACATAATTCTAGAAGTTGCTATTTTCTCAGTGGCTGGGTAGCTTCTGCTAAGACTGAGCATGGGTGAAATGATCCCATCTGCAAAGAGACAAGAGGGGGGTTGGTGGTTCTCAGTCCTCAGGCCCCTCCTGTTTGTCCCGGGAACAGTCCATATGTTGATTTCTGTTAACTTTCTGGCTCGTGGGGTGAACCTAAAAACGACAACAAAGTAGCTTCCTGCTGTACCGAACTGACATGAAATGTATTGTGACAATGCACTGTATAATTTGTATGTAATATTTAATGACAGATTATAATTAAAATGTATTCCATTAATACCACTGATCATCTTGCGTCTTTTCCTAAAAATGTGAATGAGTAGACTACACATTCAGACACAGTCACACTATACAAATATGAAGAGAAAAGTTAAGTCTGACTTCCAGCACTGTATCCTGTTACACCTGTTGGATGTGTTTCAAGTCTTTTAGTGATAAAACACTGTTGGTCTATCAAATCATGTTCTCAAATGGAAAGTGATTCATGGTGTTTTACTCATAAAAATCACTTTGTCATTTCATTTCCTTAAGAGATGTTATTTCAGTGTTATACTCCAGTCAAGGAAAAAGTATAGTAAATTATGATAAATAACACTATAGAATTACAGTGCTAGTGTTCCTGAAACATTGAGAAATGCAGCATTATCATAGCTTGCAACAGTCATCATGATAATGTATCATGAGCTCTCTGGCAATCCCCACACCAACTATACAGATAATAAATCAGTTAATTAATGCGCTGTGCCCATTGTGTACATCAATCAACCCATTTTTGTTGCAAATGCAGCGGGTTTAATTTTGTTGAGTATGACCTATAGCTTCTCCAACATGCCTGCGTTGGAACAGATAGGATATACACATTCAGTTTTCCTGTAATAGTTGGTAGAGTAATCCTTGAGCAGGTTTACCAACGTTCAGTGGTGAGAATTTCACTGTGCTGGGGTCAGTGCATGTCTTTAATACAAGAAGGTGCTTAATACATCACAGGAGACTTGCAGATTTACAGTTACAAACAGTTGGATTTGGAATAATTTGTCTCCTCATGCAGAATTAATTCTGTACAAATTAATTCTGTATTTGATGACTTCAGTTTTATTCCATCTTCCACCAATGTATCTTCTTCCAAAGTCCAGTCAGTTTTTAGTGGAGGACCCGGTGAAGGTAGCGTTCTGAATCCCTGGCCCCCTCCTGCCTTGCCACACCCAGCCTCCATGAGGAGTTTTTGGAGGGTTTTTGATTCTCTGGGGTTCCTTCCTCAGCCGCCAGAGGAAACTCTCCTGAACTGGGCTCCGGGTCGGCCTCCTCATCCTCAACACTGTAGCCAGATAATGGCTCCTCAATCCTGAAACATACAGACGTTTACACATTAGACCATGAGCAGAAAAGACTTGAGGGTGTGTGTGATTGATTGGACCAAATAATAAGCTTTCTTTCCAACATTGCTATTGTGTACAAACGGTATGAATTAGCTTAGTATTGCATCTGACTGTATGTGACAGTATGTGACCTAATAAACATCACACAAACACGCAATCCAAAGTGTAATCCCAAACTGTGTTGTGTAGAGATCAGGAAGAGGTCACAAGTGCCTCTTTGTCTGCTCCTCTATCTTCTAGGGCCCATTATATTAGATTAGCACATATATGTAATAATTCATAGAAAGGGATGCTACTACTCTAAGGCTGCACAATTAACTGAAAAAACCCCACTTTTTCTCCAAGGGAAAGGTTTTCAGTCAGCCTCTTAAATAAGTTATTGTGGTGCTGTGCAGCATGCCTGCAAATGGCCTCCAAATCAAGCTGCACTTCAAAGAAAATCCTGTTTTATATTCAAATAGAGCAGATGTTGAAAAGGGTTGTTAGACAAAAATCATTGCAATATGCCGTTTTGTTTAAATCACACAGCCCTGTAGTATCACATCACCATTTTGTGCCACTTGTGTCTCCATTAGTCACTGCTTCATAAGAGAGCACAAATCTAATTTTGCCTCAGAGAGGAATGTGGAAAGCAAAGCAAGATAAAGTGTGTGTGTGTGTGTGTGTGTGTGTGTGTTAAGGGCATGAGGACAGAGAAAAGAGGAGAGGGTCTTGTGAGGTCATGCTGAGTTTGTTACCCAGAAGGCACATCATAGTTTGTAAGACTGTATTACAATTTTGCAGAGAGAGTCTAGACTCGAGCCAGGCTGACTTAGACCTTTAGCAGTTCAATTGAATATCAAGAACAAGAGATGATAGTATTTTTGATAATTCAACATATAACATTGATGTAAATACTAATTCTTCCTCTTTCTGTCCCTACACTGATTGAGGGAGCAAGAGAATGTATCACTCCTTTTCCCTTCCACTTCCACTCTTCACACCCTCTCTTTCCTCTTCATGCCCTCCTTCCACTTGGCACTCTTTCTTACCTGAGGTATCCGGAGGCTCTGAACCACTTGTGCTCTCTGTGTCCCTCCGCCCTGATCCCTACTTTATTCCTCGCTCGCACTCGGAGCCCCACCAAGGCCTGGGCCAGTCCCGCTGCCTCCTCTATCTCCTCCCTTTCCTCTTCCCTCTCCTCCTCCGCTCCTTCAATCTCGCCGTCCATCCCTCGCCACACCAGCTTCGCCCGATGCTCGGCGTCGCCCTCCCCCGCCGCTCTGAACAGCCTGTGCAGCTGGTGCAGGTTCACCCCTGTGAAGATGTTGGAACAGCCCGACTTCCTGCTGCGTCGATCTGAGAGCTTCCACAGCATGGACAGACCGTCCTCAGCGGAGGAGGGTGCTGGGGCTTCTGCCATGTTGGAAGGCTGGAGGTGGGGTGAGGGGTTGGGTCTTCCAGAGGTGGATGAGAAGACGGAGGATAGGATAGGATGAAGGATAATACTCAGGGAAAGGAACGAGGGTGGGCAGAAAGGAAAGGATGACTGAAGAGAGGCCAAACTAAAGATACACCTGTAAAGAGATCACAACAAAAAGCAAACATAAGCCTTCAGACAGGACACACACTTCCACTGCTGCAGCCAAGTAACCTAATTACCATAGTTACCTTACTGCCAGACAAAGTCTTATCTAGGTATTCTTGGATCTTAACTGCATAGGCAGACAACACAAACACACACACACACACACACACACACACACACACACACACATACTGACACAAACATATTTCTGGTGTCATGTGAAAACGTGTAACTCCAATCTTGGTGATTTTCATGTTTTAACTTCAGTTGAAGGATTATATGCTCCTCTATGAAACCCTTTCAAAAACCCTTTAAAAACCCCTTGATAAACTAAAAATGCATGATGGTCAAGACAGTGTTTTGTTTTTAGTTCCTGAAAAGTTCACATTTTGGAGATACAAGGTTTTCATTGGACAGTGACACTGTGGAAAAGGCGATGAAGGAGAAACCACATTAATTTTGTTTACAACCCATTTTGCATTCTTTGACATAGGCTATGCCTAATTTGACAGTGCATGGCCTACATAAGTGACGGGTGTAGAAAATAAACTGTTAAAGTGAAGCCAAGAATTGTCCACATAGGCCTATATTTAAAGATGACAAACTATTTTTTTATTATGTGGAATAGCCTATAGAAACACTTTACTCACATGCAATGTAATTTCTCATTAACGTCACGTTATTAGTTAATTCAACCACCATCATTCAAAGAAAAAGTAGGCTACGTCAAAAGTGGAAACTATGACACTCCCAGTTGAAAACAGTAAGCAGAATAACAATACGGACAACTAAATCTAGGTGTAAAAAGCATAATTAACAGAAGAAAAAAAACAGGCAGAAAGCAGTGATGAGAATACGTTGCTTACCCTCCGGAGTTTGAAGAAAATCCTACGCTAAACTAGCTCACAGTGGATAAAACGCGCACTGTAGGCACATAAGAGTCTGACTAACGTCCTGACTAAACCTCTCCACGACTGTACCAGCAGACATTCAGTCAGACCAAACACAAAGCCTGCTTGTTCACAGGAGCTTCTCGGGATCCACAGGGACTCACTTGTTTTCTGCTCAGGACGGGATGCTCTGCTCTCCGGTGTTTACTGCTGCAGCACTCGGGATGTTAACGACTTCCAAATCCTAGTTTCCATCCGCTAATGCCAAGCCGACCCACTTCTGACCACCCGCGGAAAAAGCAGGAGAGGGTGACTTCAAGGTCTAATCAAAGAGTAATCCAGCGCTGACGTCAATGCCGAGGCGCTTACCTCAAAACAAGAGCGAGTCCAGCAGTCATCAATGACTGGTCCCGCCCTGGCTGCCCCCTGTCCCCACCTGCTGTCCGAATACAACAGTAGATACTATCATAACAGAATCATGTAACAACTGACCCAGTATAATAATATGGTTATTGCTGCTGAACATGTCATACTTCTCGGCAATAGAATAGTTGTTGTGCTATCCTCAATATGCCCCTTTATTCTTGTATAATCTTCAATTCTACTGATATAGTGGCCAATAAGATGGGTAACATGACCTCCAGTCGGTGATAGCCATTAGGGATCACAACTAACAAAATTGTTCCCCTTTAAAACCCCATTCTCATATATAGGCTATTGCATCAGTTTGATACTTCTTACAATGAAATTAGACTATGTAGCCTACTAAAGATTTATCAGCCTAAAAAGGTGGGTAAAGGTGGGGCACCTGAGTTTCAGTGGGGTTACCGCAACATCCTGTTCAATACTCTCAGTCAGTTGGTCTGCTATAGCCTATCCAAATCTCTGCTGCTTAACTGACCCAATTTCCCCATGGAAGTTACAGTTTCATCTAATTTAATCGAATCTAATCGTTTTTGGATTATTTTGATGATGATGATGATGATGATGATGATGATGATGCATGGGACTTGCGAGGATTGAGTCAGTGGGTGGGTTGTATGTAAAAGTCTGTGCGCGAGTGAGTGACTCAGTCCATGAGGAAGTTTGCCACTAGATGGAGCTGTAGCATTGACAATGACAACAAACTGGGTTCAAGTGGAATGTGGCATCACTTCACTGGTTACCAGTTAGTTTCAGAATTGGCTTTACAATGTTGCTGATCACTTTTAATAATAATAATAATAATAATAATAATAATAATAATAATAATAATAATAATAATAATAATAATAATAATCTTTATTTATATAACACTTATCAAAACGTTACAAAGTTCTTTACAGAAGAGTAAAAGCAGGCTAAAACCCGGACAGACCAAAAACTAGAAAGTAAAGACAACAAATATAGCTTGCCGTTCAAACCTTTTGCGGTCACTTTTAAAACAAGAATAGCTCTGACCTCTGACCCCTTATGAGCCTGAGTGCAACCTTAGATTCCTGGGGCCTTCTGAGCCTTCTGGTCTTTTCTAAATCTAGATTTTGATTTGTTGGTATAACCTTAAACCCCCCTCTGCCACCTTTTATTCTGACCAGGATTTGTATCTCACACCCACCATTACGGGTATATCTTTGTTTTTGCCATTGTCTGGTTTTTTGCTTGTGTAACATTTTTTTCAGTTTCTTTTGCAAACTTTGTTTTACAGAGGTTCTATACAAATGAACTATATATTTATAATATGTAGAATTATTATTCATACAAAGAATATGGCATGTTTCACAATGAACATCTCTTTCTCTCATTCTCTCTCTCTCCCTCTCTTCCTCTTTCTCTGTTCTCACTGTAGACAGGGAGGAAGACAGACAGAGAAAAAGATAAATAGATCCACAAACTTGACCTATCAGTACATAATAAAAAAAAACATTCCTTCAGCACATATCCTCCCTTTGCCACAAATCTCCATGCAGACTGCATATGCTTGAAGATAAAGAGTGCCTTAACCTCTCTAATTAGGATACTGAGCTTATCACATTAACAATCTTAATGACTTTTCACTGGGACATTACACACACACACACACACACACACACACACGTACGCACACACACAAACATGCACACGCACACCCTTGCATGCACACGTGCACACACATGCGCACACACAGATGCAGTGTGGGAGGGAGATTGAAGACACGATCAATTTCAAGATCAGATCAAGAGCAACAGAATGGAAAATGAATGGAGGGAGTTGAGGAGAGAGAGACAAGAAAGAGTGTTTCCTGTGTGTGTGTGTGTGTGTGTGTGTGTGTGTGTGTGTGTGTGTGTGTGTGTGTATTTGGGTATGCACATTTGGGTGTACAGATGTACAGACATCTTGCCTCCATCAGCAGTGGTCAGCAGACCCAGGCAGCTATAGGCAGAGTCTCCAGATGAGATAGGGGGCTGCTCTCCTCTCTTCCCACAGCGACCAGGGGAAGACATGGAGAAATCATCTGTCTCTATTCCAAAATCATTTCCATTCCCACCAAAGAGTTATACTGTATGACCCAAAGTGTACTTTGTGACTTATTTGATGTAGCTACCGACATACTGGGTGGATTTCACAGCGGCGACAATCATGTCTTATTGCTCTTTTTTTTGTCTGATTTGTATGTTGTACACATCTTTGAATCCAACTCTTCTTCTTTGGTGGTGGAATAGGAACCAGACCCATATGCCAGATCACCTAGATTGTGGAACAAAACTGCTTTCCAGGTTAGTTTAGAGACAGTGTCTATGAAGGAGGGAAATGTTAACGGCATGAAAGTTGATTAACTTTCACAAATGAAAGACAGAGAGAGATTTAGAGTGAGAAAAAGAGAACATGTACATATACCTGTAAACAAGAGAGAAAATTTGACAAGAAGTTTTATCTTTCAACCGGGGGCTGCTATGATAGTCATCGAGATTTTAATCTCACAAACAAGACAGAGGATGCGAAATGGGGCAGAGAGAGAAAAGGACACAAATGAGAAAGGAAGAAGGATTGGAGCCAAGAAATAAAAAAAAATGCAAGCATAGATTAGAAAAACTATCAGGAATTGATGGGATAGAGTCAGAGAGAGAGCATGGAGAAAAGAGGAAGAAAATAAACAAAAAAACAATAGGGTCAGCAGGGGCAGAGAGTTGGCCTGCTGCTACAGAGTCACTGTGGGTTACTTAAAAGTTTACTGACAGAGAACCAGCAGAGCTCCGTACTCAACAGGCAGCGTGTTAAACCCCAGGCAGTGCACAGACCTTTCTGCCCCGACAGTGAGCGTGGAGCAGGCGGGCTGGGGTCAGCGTGCCCTCCTCCACCCTCTCTGCCCATGGCTCATCTGTAGAAACTCTGCACTTCTCTGACGTGAGTTTGTATGTTTGCATGTGTTGAGTGTGTGTGCTTTTCCAGACCTGTTTGACCACTCAGGCCCCAAAAACCCACCACTGACAGCCCGTGGGTTTTTAGTTTGCTAGAACAGCTAGAGCTGATAAGGAGAATTGATCTGTATTATGATACTGTTTGTTGACCAATAAGTTATTTAAGGTAATGATCTTCAGGAGTAGGCCTAGCTGCAGGGGGAGGAAGGATTACATATATTCAAGCATGATTGATTCACACCTGGAAGCAATACACACTCACTTGTGTCCCAGTTTATTTGGTTTTGGGAATAAAATGGACAACCTTCTGGCCTGCTTCTCTACTCATCAGACTAACTTTTTGGGGGTATACATCCCCTCTCTTCCCCTCTCAAATTGCCCTCTGCCTATATTCAAGCAGGAGGAACACCTTTCCCCACTCCTGGAGTACGTCAGCCTCAGGAACAGTACAGACTGCAGAATAAGGTTTTACCTCAAGAGGAGGTGGAGGGTACACTGCTTGCCTCCAATCATTAACAGTTCCCCTGCGGTGATTGTTCTCCTTGGACTATTTGCTTAGTTTACGATTCCATTTAGTGCTTCTGGGAAGGGAGCTATTACCTGTTCTACTTGAACATTTATCATTTTTTTATTTTTTATAACTTTGGGCAACTGCCATTCAAATGATGTGCAATTGGTTAGCAATAATGTCTCTGGGTGTATTATCACTTCATGAATTTCAGGCAGTCTAGTTAGTGATTTATGAGAAACTCTGAGACATAAAACAGGATCTGAAAATGTTTGAACAAGTTTGACATACTTGGTTCTTTTAAGAAACGTGTTGAAGGAAAATAATCAAAGTGTGGGTGTTGTATGAGTTGACCAGCATCCACTATGCATTTGGAGATGAAATGGATGTTGACATATTCATTAACAGAGAGTGTTATGGGATAACCTGCTCCCCTGTTACTCATAAATAGTGCTGGAAATGGACAGATTTTACTGCAGAGATCCTGGGTATCATCATCCAGAAAACCAATACATATATAGGATTAGTCTTAGTAGATGATTGTGCTGAAGTACAGTGGAGTGACCAGCCTATACTGAATTCAGGGTCACAAACACTGATGACCAGGCAAGAGCAAGCAAGGCTAAACCTCTTATTGAACAATTGTGTTCAGTAAGTCTGAACACCTGCAGACTCATCCTGCACTTGGGATGTAACAATTTGATTTCCATGTCTTAGCAGGCTCAAGGTGCTGTGCAGGCTGTTTGTTTCCAGGTTACTCTGTGAATTCACCTTTACCTCAGGGGTAGCATGCTAACAACTTCAGAAAACACAAAATGCTCCCAGGCTGCTTCATTATCTCATTATATAAAGCTGGGGATAGACATCATTTTACTAATTACAGGCCTGTGTCCTTACTTTCCCAGTTCTCTAAGGTATTAGGTATTGGAAAAACTCTTCATTGAAAGGTTAGACAGTTTTATTGAGAAGAATAAATTGTTGAATGACAGTCAATATGGATTCAGAACAAACAGATCAACATCAACAACATTAATTGAGTTAATAGAATAAATAACTAGTTGTATAGACAAAAAGAAGTACGCAGTGGGAGTATTTATAGATTTAAAAAAAGCATTTGATACCATTGATCATGATATATTACTCAATAAAATAGAAAGGTATGGTATCAGAGGGGTTGTGCTGAATTGGTTGAAAAGCTATATAGTAAACAGGCAACAATTTGTACAGATGGGTGACTACAAATCAACATGTATGGATATTACTTGTGGAGTCCCACAGGGGTCAGTATTAGGCCCGAAATTGTTTATTTTGTACATAAATGACATATGCAGGGTATCAAAGATACTGAAATGTGTTTTATTTGTGGATGATACCAATATTTTTTGTTCTGGGGAGAATTTGCAGCAGCCTTTGGAGGTGGTTACGACAGAAATGAGTAAATTAAAACGGTGGTTTGACACAAATAAGTTATCATTAAATTTGAACAAAACCAAACTTATGCTTTTTGGAAATCGTAAAATAAACACATACGTACAAGTGCTGATAAATAATGTTAATATAGAAAGAGTATATGAAAATAAATTTCTGGGTGTGATATTAGACCACAAAATCTGCTGGAAACCTCATATAAAATATGTGCGAGCAAAGTTGGCAAGGAGTGTTGCAGTTCTGGGAAAAACAAGACACATTCTGGATCATAAAGCGTTGTACACTCTGTGTTGTTCACTTGTATTACCGTATCTGAATTACTGCATGGAGGTGTGGGGTAACACCTACAAAAGCACCTTACACTCATTATGTATACTACAAAAAAGAGCCATAAGGATAGTAAACAATGTAGGATATCGTGAACACACTAACATGCTGTTTTTAAAGACACATGCTTTGAAATTCATGGATCTGGTGGAATTTAAGACTGCGCAAATAATGTACAAAGCAAGAAATAATTTACTTCCTGGCAACATACAAAAAATGTTCTTAGACAGAGAGGGGGGTTATAACTTAAGAGGAAAACTGAATTTGAAAAAACGTTGTGTTCATACCAATCTTAAGAGTATGTGTATTACAATTTGTGGGGTGACTTTGTGGAATGGTCTTGATGTAGAACTCAAGCAGAGTAAGAATATCAAACAGTTTAAGAAGATGTACAAAAAAGCTATTTTCGCGAGGTACAGGGATGAGGAAGGGGCCTTGTTTGTCTCAAGAATGTGACGCTCGCTGATGATGATGTTGTTATTGTTTTTTTTTTTTTTTTTTTGTTTTGTTTGGGGGGGTTTTTTTCCTATTGTTTTCTCTCTGTGGGTGTTGGGACATGCCGGATGGGCACCTACAAGTTGATTATGTATAAAGAGGATGAACATAGAAGTAATTATTTAAGTTGTGTATGATGGACACTGGGGTGGATAGTTGGACTATAAGAAGTTCATTGATTAAGTTTAGCAAAGGGGTAGGACCAAATAAGTATTTTACTTCTTCCTACTCCATTTCGGACATGTAACATTTATTTATTTATGTTGTTTATTGAGAATTAGTCGTATATGTTTACTATTAATTTTATTGGTTATTCTTGTTTCGTTTTCTTACGTATGTGTATGTATATGTGTGTATGTATATATATGTATGTGTGTATATATATGTATATATATATATATATATATATAAGTATGTGTATGTGTGTGTGTATATATATATATATATGTATGTATACATTTATATATATATATATTTTTAACATGTTCGAAATAAATCTATTCTATTCTATTCTATTCTATTCTATTCTATTCTATTCTATTGAAACCCAACCGCTTCCTGATTTACCATGACATCTGCTGGTTCCAACTTTACAACTCTGAAGCTTCCCCAACAAAGGAATAATTGATTTCCTTCCTCTGTCCAAGTCTGTCCAGACAAACCAAACTAACAATTCCAGTCGCTCACACTGAATGACTTATTGATTGAAGCAACTCATTGACATTGTGAAAGGAGTCTGCAGTAGGCTTTTGGTTGTTGCCGACAGTAGCTGTGTGCAAATGGAAGGCAGGACTGATTACAAGCAGAGAATAACTGACCTGTTGCTACAATTCTTCCAGGTCTAGAGAAAATACACAGTAAAATACTCAAACTAGGATTTGAAGCATCTTACATGTGCAACATCAACAATTTATTAAAGCTTCAGAAACGCATCAGTAAACAAACATATATATAACATATATTGGCTAGTAAACATGCAGAATCTGCATGTTTACTGGCCAATATATGTTCACCTGCTCATTATGCACTGTTTGTTCACTGATGCGCTTCTGAAGCTTTAATAAATCGTTGATGTTGCACATGTCAGATGCTTCCAATCCTTCTACTTTGATTATTTTTGTGTCTTTGGAAGCTCTTCTCTTCCTACTGTTTTTTGACATGGACACAGTAAAATATTGGCAGCACAAATGCTTGATTACTGTAAAAAAAAAAAAAAATACAAGACCATTACTGTAATTAGAAACTACAGTATACTGCATGATTGTTTTTGCCAGCACTGATTTGATGCCAGTCCAGTACTGGCATGTATCCTACTGTATGACTGGTTGCCAGTTCTGTACTGGAAATTAAGAGAACCTACTGTAAATAAAAAATCCGGGACAATGCTGTGCACACTGGCACTGCATTGTATTTTTCAGTAAGTCACCTGAAATTCACAAATGTAGTTTACAAAACATTATTGTAAGTCACAAACAGTGAGCTCATGGTTTCTGAAATTTGTAATATCAGTAGTTGCTAGTACATTGCTTTTCTGCTTCCCCTCAGCATTTTTCTGTATGTGGCATTTTTGACTTTGTTTACTACAATCAAATTCCAAGCCTCAAATCAACTCTCCCCCATCAGCACAATAACCACTTGTATATGGATTTTCTGCAGCAAAACAAATAAGAGGCTAAATACACTTCGCTAAGAGCGGAATATAGATTTACTCTCTATTTGATTTCACTGTTTTGCCTTACAGGTAACTTCATCCACTCTTTCCCTGTGTCACACACACACACACACACACACTACATTTGCATCATGGAATGCGAGCTGTCAAGTCAGCAGGTTCACACTCTGGTTTCAATTGATCCTTTAAACATTATACGATGCATCCAACGGCAATATGACATTGACAGCTTTCCTCTCACAATTTTTTAAAGTTTGCCCCGTGTAACAGTGTGTGGTAAAACTCAAGAGCATCTAAAGCACAAGTTTGATAACAAACTTTGTCATTTGCCTCCTCATATCTTCTCTCCTATATGTGCTCAAGGGGCACGCTGCTGCTGTATGATAGGATTACGAATGATGTGGTACTTGTGTACTTGCTGCAGCTGCTGGAGAGCTTAATTAGAGCTTAATTGAATCATTACAGCGCCTCAGGAGATAGTCATGTCCCATCACTGCCTGCCTGTCTGTCGACTCGAGTAGTTTGATTGGACCTGTTAGCAGCGGTGTGTGTGTCTATACGTGTGTATCTGTGCATGTGTGTGTGTGTGTGGTTGCCCTCTTAAATGGCTAAATTGCCTTCTGCAGAGAAACACTTGGGGGTCTGTCTTCCTCGCTCACTGCTGTGTGTTTAGGAGTCAGACAGGGTGAACTTCACAGCGGAAAACAAAACATCAAAGGTCATGCAGTTTAGCGCCTGTGTGTGTGTGTGTGTGTGTTTGTGTGTATGCGTGCATGCAAGCATCTGAATGTGAATTCTAATTACTTTGTATTTCCATGCTGTTATTGCAATTATAGCTCATGTATAACTTTTAGATCTTGCAAAATTTCTGATAGCACATTTTTATATATAAAAGTACTTTTTCTTGTATTGATTTGGACACTTGGGACTGCAGATGAGGATTAGCTCTAAGCTAAATCTGGTACAATACATCAAATGGTAATATTTATGTTTAACATTGTACACGGTCCCTTACAAATAAATTAAATAAATAAATAATAAATAGATGATTCCACTGTGATGCTACACAGAGATCAGCTGAATGCTGTGGTCTGGGCAAATAAACAGCACAACATAAGATTTCTGTTACACTGTATTTCCAAGGTTTGCTTTTTCTGGTTACTCTCCTCCATCCCCATCCACAACCTTTTCCTCTCTGTTTCCTGTTTTCTCCACTTTTTTTTTTTTTTTAAATCAAATTTCGTCTCCATTTCCTTTCTCTTTATATCTTCCTGCCTCTCTGGTTCACCTGGTGACAGGTGGCATGGGGTCCTTGGAGAAAGGGAGAGGTATTAGAGGGAGGTTGGCTCTGCTGGTGTGCAAGCCATGCTCCAAATTGTTGCAGAAAACACAACTCTCATCAAAGAAGGCCGTTAGCTGCCGAACACAACCCTGTTCTGTCCTGTCGGGGAGCAGCGCCGCTGGCAGGATGACTCGAACGAGACTTTGACAGTTGAGCTTTATTTTTAAACTGAAGTTCCACTTCATTCATTTGTTTCAGACAATTTTCAAAGACTTTTGTTGTGGCAGTTTTGGATGTTAGATGGAAACTTCAGTGAGTGATTCACAGCACCTTCAGCATATATAATAAATTACTGGGGACAAGCAAAAAGACATTGCATGGAGAAAACCTCATTTTTACGGCTTTCTATTCCCTTGAGTGTTCCTGTCTAGCAGCTCCTTTCTGTTTCAAATTACAAGGCCCCAGGAGAATCACACTACTCTGTTTTATCTGTGTGTGTGTGTGTGTGTGTGTGTGTGTGTGTGTGTTTGTCAGTAACACAAAACAGGAGAAATAGAGAGTGTGAAAGAGGGCCAGAGTGAGAGAGAGAGAGAGAGAGGGATAGGGTGGAGGGGCAGGAGGGAAAGAAAGAAAGAGAAAGATTTTTTTCTATACAAATTGCTTTCAATTAAATAGCAGACAGGTGGCCACCACCAGCCAGTTCAACCCCTCACTGTGCCTCTCCGACAGGCCTGCCAATCAAACCCGAGGCGCCCGATAAGCAATATCAGAACTTCACTCAAAATGAATATTTAATGAGAAGTTTACATTTAATGAACCTGATTTAGGCGAATGGAGATTGTTTCCAACTGTCAATCAAGTTTGGGCTTGGGGAAAGAGGGATGTCAAGTGAAGGACAAGTGAATGAAACCTCTATTTAGACATATGGCTTTGAGGAGGAGGAATGAGCTATGAGAAGGGAATGTATGATATGATGCCAAAGAGCATAAACAGTAGAAGAGAAGAGAAGAGAATAAGAGAAGAAGAGAAGAGAAAAAGATCAGGTAGGCAAGGAGAGAGTAGAGAAGGGATTTTGGATCAGCTTTCACCCTATGACTAGAAATACATTTCGTGCTTCATGGTGATGTATGGATCCTATGGTTTCCAAAGATACCAAATATGTCATGCTTATAAAATTGTGTCTATAAAATGGCACACAAACATAATTTTCCATATGTTTTGTCCAAAAATGGCATCTTGGGTTTTAATATTTCACTCAATATAAGTGTGCTATAGCGTCAATGAAATGTTGGAATAAGCAGATAGAGAATATGGATGTGACATTGTTGTAGAGTTTGGAAAAAAAAACAAATTTATAACTTTGAAACTATTTAAGAGGAAATTTAAGGGGAAACTCAGGGTTATAAATGATAATTCTGATGATTGGTTTTGTCTCCATTTTCTTTGTAGAGAGAGAAGGAGCAAAAGACAGAGAGATTATTCAACGTATAGAGCACAACCTTCTTTTTGTTTCAAAAAGTTTCCCCATTTTCTCTCACTCTCTTTCAACCCATCTTTTCCTGAATGTTTCAGGCTTGGTTTTCAAATCCTCAGTCTCTGCTCTCAAGGACATCAAGAAGGTCTGTTCACTTCTGAGTGAGATCTGACACACCAAGTCATCCACAGAATCTGTTCCTGTTCAGCCTTAGTAGAGGTGACCTAAAGTTAGGAAGGATGCAACAGTTTTGAACAGCCAAACCAGTTAATGCTGGCAATAATATAATGGAATCATATTTGATTTGGAATCATTGGGACATCGCAAACAAAGGAGTTTTATGAATGTCAGTGAAGTTTAAAAGTGTAGTCCTTTAAAAGTCTGGAGAATTAACCATGTCCAGACTTTGACAAGCTGTGGCCATGTAATTGAGTTTGGTCTGTTGTTGGCCATGACCCTGCGGGAACTCACCAAGTGTTTCTATGAAGCCCTTAATGGCTGTTTGAGTATATCACTGTTGGTTTGGTTGAAAGCCTAATGGACCTACTCCTCCTCACGCTCTCACACACACACACACACACACAGACACACACACACACACACATTCACGTCCACTCTCTGTCAGAAAGGTAAATGGTTCGGCGGGTGCAAACAGATCTGACTAATGGTCCTCAGAGTAAATCGTGTGTGAAAGCAGTTTGCCACTCAATGCCCAGAATAACCTCCTGCCTTTCTGTGTCAACCTCCTGCTCACACACCTTTCCTTCTTCTTCAAATCTTTTTTTTTTTTTTTTAAATCGATACATTGTCATGTCTTAAGGCCCAAAAGCTTTGAGTCACTGAATGAAGAAAGACACAAATTAAGTAGCAACATGTTTTAATGTCTCATACCAATACATGTCCAAGCTGCTGCTTGGTGACCGATGTACATCATGCTCAAATGAAGTGTGTGTGTGTGTGTGTGTGTGTGTGTGTGTGTGTGTGTGTCACAACACATCATGGCAAAATCATTTTCTTTGGATGATTCAGTACCTGACATCATTAAAAGAGAACTGCAGAATTTCTTCAAAGTTTCTGTGACATCATAATCAATAAACAATTGTATTCGCATGCACATTAATAATCTGTTTTTTTAATTATAGCAATATAACAAATATTCTCTTTTGATGTGTGCCATATCATATGTTTCCAACATACCTTATTCCACATATTAGTTGGATGGTGTTAATACACTACTATTTGACATTATACTGAGGCATGAAAACACCATAGGCATGTAATGATTATTCTACTTGGTAGAACCTTTAGCATGAATACTTCCATGTGAGATCTGCCACAGGAGGTGTTTTTGTCTTTTCTGAATACTCTGGCTCCAGTTTAGTGTCAACTAACCTTGGTTTAATGTGATCTCAATTGCAAATTTCAGGATCATGAAACCAGCAATATTTTTTGCATTGATGTTATTAAAATATTGAGGCCTGATCTTTGCTCTGAGGCAAATTCTATGAATTTATTAATGCAGTAATCCTACTTCAGAAGGGGTAGTACTGGATAGAATTTATAAAAACAGAGTTATAGCAGGACAAAAAGATACCCACCAAAGCAGCTATTATGATATTACAAAGCAAACAATCATGATATATCAAGTGCTTGAAGCAAAAACAAGCACCTGCCTGGCCGCACCCTACATTGATAACCAAGGAGCAAAACTCTATAAAAATAATAATATAACACAAATGTGTTATAGACCAGTTTGATGCATAAGAGAATATTGAACATTCTTGTAAACAGGGTTTGTGGAATTTCACATAAACTGGGATAATTAATGTGCATGTAAACATTCATTTTCTTTATTCACAAGAGATTGTGACATTGATATTTCCCTGTGACATCACAGACTAGCCATTGTGGCAAAGTCACAAAGTTCCACCGTTAAGAAGACAAGCTGTTCACTGTGACATTACAGATGCTCTATGGCATCACAAAGTTCAGTCTTTAACGTGACATGCTGATGACTTTTTTGATGTTACTGTTCTGTGGTGAAGTCACAAAGCCCGGCCTCCACAGAGGAACTCCAGCCAGAAATCACAGAACAGCCGCGTCAACACATCTCTGGTGCTGCTTCAAGCTGTAAAAATGCACAATTAGATTAAAATTAAATTAAATGCACACATGCTATCACTATGTATGTCAAAGTGAGTGAATGTGAATATGAACTTCACTGAATGGATATGAAATAGTGGATGAACACACTTGATCCTGTGGTAACAATTAATAAGATATGGCACTGTGACTCATGAGCATCAAATAAATCTTTCAATGCACAGGATTAGAAATACTGGTAAAAATCTACAATCTCCTCACTACAGACATAATCATCATCATCATGCTTATTTGAATAGCACTTACAAAGTCATTACAACAATTACAAAGTCAAAGAAAAAAACAGTAAATCAATTAAGGCAAGAAATATACATGTAAAAACAAAAAGAATGGCTAATGTGAAAGCACTCTGTAAAAACAAAAAAGTGATTCTGATTTTGCTAACTCTCTCTGGGCAGATCATTTAAAAGTCTGTGGGCTTTGATTGCCTTATCATTTATAGGTTCAGTCTAGGCTTTGGAATGGCCAAACAGACTGAGCTGCACTGCAGATCACTGGGGGTCATAAAGTTTGAAATATAGGGGAAGAGAAATTCCAGGAACACCTTCTGTACTGAGAACAAACATTTATTAGTAAACCCAAGGCGTTTCGGGAAGTGGTCTTAGTCAGGGTTTGTAAAACAATTCATCTAAAAGCCTATATAAATACATAAGACACACTAACATCAGCCAATAGCATAAGAGACAGCATAACAACCCTCTTGATCTGTCCACCAAACCTTAGATCAGATCAAAAATGACCAGAAATTAAATTAAATTTCAGGAAACCTGACATGAGACAGACTGCATAGTTATTAAGAAGCATACTGATGATATTGGGGGGTGGGGTATTATTCTCACATTATTTCAGACGAAGGCACAAAACTGGTTTGGTCCCGTTTTGTTAGACTCGTTTCCATTAGAGTAGCGGTATATTGAAGATCCAGCAGGTTTGAATTGGAGCGAGTCAATACAAGGAGCTGAGTCCCATAAAGAGCTGCTTGATGACTTTAATGTGTTGCCCTTTAACACATAGCCCCTGCCTGTTTTTCATTAAATGGACTGTGGCTAAAGAATATTAAATTAGAGGCAAGAGAGGATAGGATAACTCCTATTTTTCTTACTCTTTTGCTTATCACCTGCAAACCTCAGTGGATTGGACCAATAGGATTCTTGTTTCTGCCTCTTTTACATGGCCGTCTGCATATGATCACTCCATCCTTATCAAGTGCTCTACTTAGCAGGTCCGTATATTCAAACAAAGGGTCGGGGTGGTGGTAGTGGGATCGTTTTCCCAGCATTCCCCACCTGATATGGCAATCCCAGCACTTGTTTTCCCAACCTGGCAACCCTCCAAGCTGTAATAATGTATTTGCTTAGGTCTGTCGCTGTGGCAATGATTTCCCATTAGACTGAATGTCAATACAGCAGGTCTCATTGACCACACTAACTGTCTCACTCCATTCTGATGTTAGGGCTTCTAAGTGCTTGGATGGATAGATGAATGGAAATAGATGGAGAGACGCAGACGCATACACATGTGCACGTTTACACATACACACACACACACACACACACACACACACACACGTAAAAGGAGAGAGAGGAGGCTAACTTGTTCTGGTGTTTGGAGCCCTGGAGGTGTGCGTAGTACTGTTCGATTGAGTTCAGAGTCACGGTGCACACTCTGCAGGTGTAGCAGCTCCGAAGTCCTGCACACAGAGGACAATACAGAGAGTAAAGTGTCTGGGTACAGCCAGCTCACTACTGATGATACCAGTCTTACCTTATGTGTGTTACAAACCTATAGTGCTTGCTATGTTACAGCGTTTTCCCCATTTTTTAACTGAGCTTCCCCTTTGTGTTGTTTTTTGTTTTGTTTTGTTCTATTTATTTCACACAAAAAAAATAGCAACAAATAAATACAACATGCAACTAAACACAGATTGTGCAGGTGAGGAAAGAAACCCAGAGGGGCTTATAGTATCTCACCTAATTACCAAAAAATGAAAACAATACGATAATAACGATAAAAAGGACTTGCATGTATACCATGCAGGGGCGCCGCTAGGAATCTTGGTCCCCTGACAAAGGTACATTTTAAATTAATGTACAACATTATAATATTAATTCAAATGGTTGACGATCCTCCATTTTAGCTATACTTCATACCATTTATACATCTATACTTTTACAGGATGTCCAAATGTCTGAGTGTGCTGTAATGTTTATGTTTTGTGATTTTTGTTTTGTTTGTAGATAGTGAAAAATGTAAATAAACATAAATAAATAAATAAATAAATATAACATTAATTAAAACAACAGCTTGGACATGTATTGGTATGAGACATTAATTCATGGTATCCCCCCTTACGGCATCCTTGATACCATGTACTCTTTACTGCATGGCTCTGTATCCTGAATCATGCGATGCCATCATGTCCCTCCTCCAAATTTCTTGTCTCTACACTGTCTCTACCGCAAAGAAAGATTTCAGTTTATGCAATTGATTTGTCATTACAATAGGCTACAGGACGATGTTTTAACTAGTCAGACAGATTGTAAACGTCTAACCCCTGACCCCCAAATGCCCTCCCTCCACTCCACCTGTGTTCTGGCAGCTGTCCAGACTGTCTGCCAGCTGCTCCAGGAGGCGGGCTCTGGCCGCGTTCCTGCGGTGTTTCTTCCCCTCGTAGTGCTGCTGGGCCATGGCTGGGTTGTTGAACCACGCCCTGCACAGGCAGCATGACTTACAGACTGCATTCCCATTGGTCAGAGGCCAGGAAGCGGATGGAACAGGGGGTGGTGACATAACCGGGGGTGATGAGGGTGGACAGGGTGAGGAATCTGACAAATAAAGAAATGGCAAGTGAGGCGAAAATGCAAATGTGTGTGCATCTGTGTGTGTGTGTGTGTGTGTGTGTGTGTGTGTGTGTGTGTTTTACCTGTTGGGGAAGTGCCAGCCAGGGGACCCAGTACCAGTCGCACTCTCTTGGCATGTGTTTTGCCCTGGTAGTGGGACTGGGCTACAATGGCTGAAGTGAAGAACATGTTACACAGCGTACAACACTTATTTTTGTCTACCACAGTGTCTGCACTGTCCTAGAGAGAGGGAGAAAGAGAGAAAGGAGAAAAATAGGGAGAGACAGAGAAAGAGATAGAGAGAGATAAGAGTGCTGGTTACGTGCAGTACATCGAAAATGTATACACACTTTGCCGGGGCGGCTGAGGAGGACCACTGCTCATCTTTACAATATAGACCAGAAATCAAAGGCAGAAAACAAGAGAGAAAGCGAGCTAGAGTTGGAGAGAGATAAAGAAGGAGAAAATTAAAATGTTAGAAGAAAGTCAAGAGGAACAAAAATATGAGATAGAAAAAAAAAAAAGAAATTCATAAAGCATTCAGAAGAAAAGCCATCTATTTGGTGATATTTCGGTTGATAGCTGAGAGGCAAGTACCAACAGAGCTAAACACCTGGGCAAAATGCCAGAATGACTAGAGCAGAACACGCAAGTCTCTAAAAGTAAACAAAAGTCTTTCTCTTTGATGATTTGATGAGTTCAAGTTAATTGTTACCAATATTTCTTGGTCTCAAGTGAATAGCTGACAGAAAAGAAGGTGTGTGCACATGCAAATGTGTTTGTGTCTGTGTGTGTGCATGCCTGAGAGTGAGATGCTTAGTTTTCCCTGACTAATTTTGAATATAAAAGCGATCTGTGTTTTGAAGGATGTTGCTTCCACCATGTCCCTGGAGACTGATCACCTTGTGTGTGTGTGTGTGTGTGCGCTTGCACCCCCTTAGCTATGTAACCGTTCTCTATTTGATGTCTGCTTTAACAGACTAAATCTAGGCTTAGACATTCTTCTTTTTCACAGATATACTTTTGTGACCTATTTCCTACCTGACTTTCACTGTTTCTAGACCTTTCCAGCACTGTTGGCGTTTCACCTTTCTCTCGCACCCTGGAATCTGGCGCTCAGAGGCAGGAAGACTCCCAGGTGAGCTCCTGACCTACTTTATTGCACACACACACACACACACACACACACACACACACACACACACACACACACACACACACACATCCACACTACACTTACAGGGTTGTCAGGCCTTAGTCTCTTGGAGGGTGGCCCACCATCTTCAGGATGAAGCATGTAGAAGAGACGAACCTTGTTGGCGTGTTTCCTACTCTGAGAAAGGAGAAAGGACAGGGGAAACCACTCAAACATATTGCACAGTGAATTTGTAGTTTGTCTGCAAATTCCCCAAATTATATCAAACTGTGCACCTGTGCCCAGTTTGAGAGAGAGCCTGTATGCTCACATATGCCATTTGGTGGAGGCTTTTCTCCAAAGTGGCTTACAGTATCATCAATGCATACATTTTTAGCATGAGCGGCCTCAGTGGGAATCAAACCCCTAACCCTGGCAGTGTTAGTGCCATATGCTTTAACCTTAACCCCAATCTACACACAGTCTGCTTCCATCCAGCTGCGCCACACTTGTTCTCTGCACAGAAGTCTAGTAACAGGCAGAGGTGGAGAGCACCTGAAGTTGGAGTGTTTTTGTGTCACCTCGTAGTGTGCGATGCGTTGTGACTCTGAGATGAGCTGGGCATTGCAGATGTTACAGTAGCTTGCTGTGAAGAGACCGCCTCCTTCAAAAACACCTTCAGATTTCATCTACAGAGAGAGAGAGAGAGAGAGAGAGATTCCTTCTGCCAGAAATCGGTGCCCTCCACTGTCTGTCATCTCTTACTACTGCTGGGAAATGGAGGCTTTATCACTACCAAGCATAATAACTGTCCATCAACTGCTTTTAGGATATTGATTGTCGATATGCACATATGGACAAACAAGCACACGCGTGCACACACACACACACACACAAACAGGATTGTGCTCATACAACAGTAGGATACAAGCTTGACAAAGGAAGATACATGAAAAGACAAAAAGAAACTTGAGACACTTTTGCTCTCTTTCACCCCCCCCCCCCCCCCCCCGCTTTTTTTTTGTCCCCATCCTCCTTGTTAAACCACTCACCTCGTCGCCAGTGGTCGATGTCAGGACGAAGATGCTTGAAGCAATTCACCCAAAAAACACGGATATGGACAAATAAATCTCAGAGAATATTATCTCTAATTATTTCTCTAATTATTTTCTAAATTTGCTTTCCTTTTCCCTTTTCAAATTCCACGGCCGCTATAATTCACGTGGGAAATAAACCATCTTCTCCATGGCCACGAAGAGCCGCTGTGTGGAGCCACAAGCCAGACTACTAATGACTTGTTGTGAGTCCCGGCACCGCCAGCCCGTCCTGCTCCCACAGTCCCGCTGCTGCCCGCAAACTGAAACTGACGCTGATAACGGTGGAGGGGTAGAAGGAGAGAGAGAGAGAGAGAGAGAGAGAGAGAGAGAGAGAGAGGGAGAGAGAGAGAGAGATCAATGATATAATAATTGATATAATGACATATTAATTGTATATTTATTGTTCATTGTATAAGTTTTGTATTTCGTGCCAATGAAGCATCTTGAATTTAATTTAGACTAATTGAGAGAGAGAGAGAGAGAGAGAGAGAGAGAGAGAGAGAGAGAGAGAGAGAGAGAGAGAGAGAGAGAGAGAGACGAGCACTGAAAAATCTGGTCAGAGAAACCGACCCTCAACCACACAACCCCGTGTTACCCATCATCTGCCCTGCTTTTGGATCCTTGAGCAAGACACTGAGTCCCTATCTGCCGATCAATAGCTGACTTTATTGTCCCAGTGAAGACTATAAAGCACCATTTTATTATCATAAAGTTAACACAATTTGAATAAGTTGATCTTGAAATAGTCATGGCCTTGCAAGCCTCAACTCAAGCACCATATCTATGGCTATAAAGTAACCTAGACTAAAACGTTTTTTCCATTCAATGAATGAAGAGTGATGGTATAAATTGAAAGTGAAAGAATAGGCCTGCTGTCTTTAAAAACAACCAAAAGAAAACCAACGAGGAAATTATTCTTAACCATAAAATCACAAGTGGGGTTGAAATAATTTATCCCGCTCACAAACATCTGTCCATAGCTGATTAATTCATTTTGAAACATAATATCTGATCAATGAAAAAGTCTAAGTAGTGTTATCTGAGAAATACTACAACTGCTGATGTAATGATATTCACAGACCGTCCATTTCCTTGGTGTTTGTCCCCTCATCTGGCAGAAGATCTGTTGGACTGACAGTTAGTCAGAAAGAAGAGATAATTACTGATGATAAAGAACATATTCATGAAGTCTTTCAACTGTTTGTAATGTAATCTATTTCAGTCCCAGTATGTCTGTCAGCATGAAATCTATATTCTTTATTTCCCTAGAAATATGTAATTGATCAAATAATCTCTTTTCTGTTTTTCCCATAATGCTTGTTGAATTGGTCTATAATAGGAACATGATAACACAGTGAAATGAAAAGGGAGCACGTGCTCAATACTGGAGCAGAGCAGCAAGGTGGGTCCAAGGTTTGGCGTTTTCATTTATGTTGTAAAGCAGTTAGTAACTCAGTTTTGGTAAGTGCTCTATATAAAAATGCTTTAGGCTATTATTACTCAAGCTATGACTCGGTTTGGAGCAAACACAGTCCCTCTGGCTCAGTTAACGTGTTGAAGGTCCTTTCTGGATGATACTGGCCTGGAGGAATAGTTCGCCAACAGCTTGCTGGATCAAAATACATCTAGCAGAAGATTAAATCTCAAATCCCAATCAATTGAAACCCCCGCTCAAAATGCAGAGTAGACAAGAAAAGGGTAGCCTATAAATGTTTTGCGCATATTAAGATGTAGCCTAGTTTCTTTTTTTTCTTACACAGAAAACAGAATATGTAGGTCTGCAAATGAGTGGCGTTGTGAAGATTCATTTCTTTTCACAATTTCTAGCCAATTCCGACACTGAGCAGTGACAAATAGGTCCTAGTCATCACTGAAAGACCAAAAGTTAAGAACTATGGAACAAAAATAAGCAAGTGAGGATTTTATCCTCCTTCCTGTTATAATAACAGATCGTATCTAACTATCTTATCTAATATCTTATCTATATTTTATTGTATAATCAACACAATACAAAAACCCAAACTAACCCGCACAGAAAAATAAAAAACAAACAACAACAAATAAAATCAACAAAACAGACAAATAAATAAATAAATAAATAAATAAATAATCGTTTCAATGTTTTATTTAAATACAGTTATGCAGGTATAGGCTACATACCTGTCCTGTAGCCTATTGTGCACTTACACACTATGTGTAAGGCCAACAATTATAGGCCTACACTTAATATACATAAATATAGGTCTACATACATGTACATGTACGTACGAAATTAACATATCCCTCAATAGCCTACCTTGTTTAAAGTAACCAACTCTGTAGCCAGACACAGATATCTGATACAGAAAATGAGTCTGGAATCGATTAGATCGGACATCTGTGCTTCTTCTGCAATCCATTAGTCAGCCTGGACCCAACAAGGAAGCATATCTGCAGAGACGAAGCTAACGATAGCTGGCGATAACGAGCCGTCCAAAACAAAATACCCCTTATACTAGCCGTTTTCTCCATAAGACATCCACAAATTTGTAAACAGCCTCATTTTGAGAAGCAGATGCCAATGCGGGACGTCAGGCTGCTGTCATGTGAACGTGTCCGGGTTGGCTGACAGGTTGATTTGGGAAGCTGTTTCTTCCTCCTGGCAGATGTTCTCGGTGGGACTCGCTAGCTAGGACTTTAGCTCCTGTCAGCATCGCTGCTTAAGTTGGCTGTTGGACACTGAGCTCGGGGTTTCGCCTTCTTTCTTGTCAGGTAAGATTTATTTTTGGATTACTGTAGAAACCTGTCTTTCCTCGCTATTCTCAGACACGATACGTTAAATGTTGTCTTCTGTTCAACAAGCCAACTCAAGCTAACTTTCCTGTTTGTCAGCATCTCGCAGGCCACAGCAATTCACGGCTCTGATATATCCTCAATATTGTACATGCATCTGATTCAAGTAGATGTTGCCTGTTTCAGTGGTTGGTCATTGAGAGGTTACTTCTAGTAAAATGAGGAATTGATTAATTTCGCTATTATTTCACTCACTATAGACGTTAGCACAATGGGAGACTGTGTAAGCACGACTGATTTAATCACAGGTCTCACTCAGCCCTCTTGTTGTCATATCTGACAACAAGAGGGCTTCCTTGGGACAAAAGCTTATCAAATGAAGGTTGATGGTCCAATGCAGATCTGTTTGAGGTTCCTTCACATGAAAAAGTTTGGGATCCTCTATCATATTCAACACTGTCATTTCTCATTTTGACATAAGCCTGTTTTTTTCTTCTTTTCCAAGCTGGACAGTAATGATGATGCATAGTGCAGCGGCGTCCCAGGACACCTCACAGGGTGTAGCAGGGGAACGGGGGGAGCTGGTGCAAATGTCCTCCAAAGAGACCCCCGGCTCCCCCGATGCGTCGGAGCTGGGCAGCCCACGGTCTGCCCCGAACTTTGACCTCCTCAACATGGTGGTGTCCTACAAGAGGATGGCACTGTTTCTAGAACCAGTTACAGATGCAGTGGAGCTGACCCGCTTCCTGCTTGGGTGCGTATGCATGTTTGTTCTTGGCCTGTCTGAGTGTCCACTACAGTACTTGTTTTTGGCCTTGAGTAACAGCAGTAATAACAGTAGTAAACCTTATTTATACTGCACTTTTCTAAAGCAAGGCTACAGAGAGCTTCATAATGAGTGTGTTTACATGCACATTAATATTCCGTTTATATTCGGGATATTCAAATATTCTGTTTATGCGTTGCTGCATAAATTGCATATCCTGTTTGCAATAACAGGGATAAGCCCATATCCCAAATATGAAAAACCTGAATATTAACTGGTGTATTCTGGCATGTAAACACTATATTCCGGTTGTTGTTGGGTTTGGCGAACAGTGCTGTGCTGTTTCCATGGAGTCACAGGCATGAAAATGACTATCTCCATGTAGGTGTATGAAAAAACTGTAACATGTAACTGCCATGACTAAGATGCCTGACTAAGACCTTCGGCAGGATAAGACCCATATTCAGAATATTAATGTGTATATAAATGCACTCAATGAGGAAGATTTTCCAGCCAGGATCAAAGGTCTTTAGACATGACATGTAATTTCCTCTCTCCCAGGTGGAGGATGCCCCTGTGCTCTCTGCTCGTCTGTATTCTCCTCAACGTCTTCTTCTTCACCGTTAGCGAAGGTAACATGACATTTGGCGTTAACATTGGTCCACCTTCGTATGGTATTCTAAAAAAAAAACCAACTGTTGAATAATTTAGTAACTTGTTCTCTCTGGTATCAGTGGGTTGGTTCTCGGTGTGTGTGCTGGGGGTGTCGGCGCCGGCTGCCCTGGGTTACCTGCAGGACAGGTGTGGGGGCAGAGCCTCGGACACTGAGCTCCAGAGGAGGCGCTATCATGCCGTGCACCGCAGAGACCTGCAGACAGTGCATCTTACCAAGCAGGAGGCCATGCTGGAAGTCAAAGACCTGTAAGCCAGATGTGTCAGGGCTGTGTGTGTGTGTGTTTGTGTG
This sequence comes from Centroberyx gerrardi, assembly GCF_048128805.1. Lineage (NCBI taxonomy): Eukaryota > Metazoa > Chordata > Actinopteri > Beryciformes > Berycidae > Centroberyx > Centroberyx gerrardi. Next base: position 18,716,007 of record NC_135999.1, on the reverse strand, counting down.
TGTGTGTGTATGACCTGGATCAAATTCATTATTTTGCAAATAATTCTGTTTGTTTAAACTGCTTGTACTACCAGATCGGTGGGGTTTGTTACATACTGGGCAGCACAATAAATGTTATATATAACATATAACTTGAAAGTCATTTTCAATATTTTCATATAATTGACAATATATTTGACAACTTGTCTGGTATGATCTGAATTTGCCTCATGCAGTAAACCACACCAATCTGTCGCTCGCTGTATGTTGAAACACACTAAAGAATTGTGACGTATAATGTATACAAATAGCATTTAGATATGTTTGAACATATTTGTTTGTGTATGGGATGAACAAGTCTATTGTTGGATTTACTTAGTGTGTGTGTGTGTGTGTGTGTGTGTGTGTCTTATGAGCATGCTTATGTGTGTCATGTCTTCAACAGGTTAAAGCAGCTGGATGACATGCTGTCCTCTGCCTGCCTGTCAGCAGAATCTGTTTACAAGGTCCTGTACTGGGACAGTCACTCCAAGTCATCTAGGTACGTACCTGCACACATACACATACACACATAGGCAGTATGAGTATCAGTAACGCCTATAGTTGAGCATTTTTTGCTTTGTTACTGTAGGCATGTCTCATCACTCAAATGGAGGTGTGTGTAGGGCTGCAGCTATCGATTATTTTAGTAATCGAGTATTCTACCGATTATTCCATCGATTAATCGAGTAATCGGATAAGAAATACTTTTGCTTTATTAAAGAGCAATAGTAAATATACAAAAGAGAAAAGCTGTCCGCACGAAGCTGTCCATATGACACTGTGATTTACTGAAAACGAGGTGAAATAATAATTATTATTGATATGTATTACTAGGCCTAAATATCATACAAGTTCATAAGACTGGCTAATGTACATTTATTTACTATGTTGAAGGGTTGCCCTACACCTGCTGACCCTACTCACTGCAATCAAACTAAACTGAATATACCTGCTGTATTGGACTGGTGCATTTTAGGCTCCAATTGCTACTTACACCACCTGATATTTTGCTTTCTGGGGTATTTTATGCATCACTGTGAGGGGAGTAGGTGTGTGTGTGTGTGTGTGTGTGTGTATGTATGTGTGTGACTATCATAATAATAACATGAATGAAGCTCAGGCTTTCACAAATTGACTGCAGCATTTTATTTTCTGTGGTTATTTTCTTGAGCAAAACTTAGCTAACTTAGGGACATCATAACTAGCCACCATATTGATTTACGTTCTTAACTAGCCATTACATATAGCCATAATTAACGTGCATTCTTTACTAGCCTTCATCTCATCCCGTTTTAATATTAAGTGCTGACTCCGCCCACCCGGCCAGTTTCGGCGTACGCCGGTAGCAATTACAAGTGGACCCTATCCTACAGTCCCTGCTCTCAGCGGAGGGAAGGAGCTACGCTGTGTGTGGGAAGCGCTGTGACCGTCAGACCTCTCTGGATTAGACAAGCAAGTAGAGAAAACCGGCATCAGCCAAACCAATTTATTGCCAAATGCTTTGGGATTCAACACATTAACATTGCTTCCCATGGTCAGAAAAAGTCGGCAGATTTGTCGCTAGTCGCTTTAGAGAAATAAAGTCGCCAGGGGGGTCTGAAAAGTCGCTAAGTCTAGCGACAAAGTTGCCAAGTTGGCAACACTGGATCCGAAACTTTGGACACTTTCTGTCGTTTTCTCTGGCCTGTCTCTTCTCTTCGCCCCTCGCTATTTTCTCTCTCTTTCTCCAGCGCGTTGTGCAACAGTAATAATCATCCGTGCGAAACACTGAGTGTGTATATAGTTATATGGATTAAACGAAGCTTCGATGCAAAGAATTTGCATCGATGATTTTTAGTAATCGAGTTACTCGAGTTTCTCGAGGAATCGTTTCAGCCCTAGGTGTGTGCCTGTTTCTGTTTGTGTGTGTCTGCATGCAACCTGTCTTTTCTAATACCCCTCTCCAGGTTCTATGGGGGGATGTTAATAGTGATGTGTCTGCTCTACACCGCTCCTATGGGCTGGGTGCTAGCTGCCCTCAACAGCACCCTCTTCCTGTGGAACAGAGACTTCTGCAGAGGTTAGTTCAACCCGTCAGATGGCAGCATGGAGACTGGCTTCAGAACCACAGGCTGTAAAACACTCCCCACTTTTGTCCCTGAATATAAAGCTCAAGTAAAATGTCGATGTTTCTCCTGTGGTTCTAGTTTTGTTGGACCTCAGGAAGCTGATCCACCTGGGCCGGGCCAACGATTCAGAGGGAGAGACGTGGATGGAACAGGACCATGGCAGCTTGCTGGACAGGACCCCCACGCCGACTAGTCTGGAGGTGAGGAGGAGGAGGAGCGCTGTGGAGAAAAGTGTATGTGGGGGCTGAGTGCAAGGGTGGGAGATGGGTAAGGGTGAGAGGAGAGTGAAGGAAGTGGCGGTCGGACATGGATGACGATGTACATTAAAGCCGACCAGCACTGTAAGCTGCTTATCTGATTTATCCCATACTAACCTATACATGTATATAATGGTGGTGGTGTATGTGTGTGTGTGTGTGTGTGTGTGTGTGTGTGTGTGTGGTGGGGGTGGTGGCGTGGTGGGGGTGGTGGCGTGGGGGGTAGGACCTGTCTCCTGGCAGTGTGGAGGAAGCTGAGGAGGCAGAGCCTGATGATGAGTTTAAAGATGCCATCGAGGTAAAGACTTTTCTCTGCAAATATATAACTTTATTTATATTACTCTTTTCATTTTTACCTCATTCCTTGTTTATCTTGCCGTTATTCTTTCCTTCTTACATATGAATGTCATTAAACCCTTGTTTCCAGGGGGTTTAGTGACCTAACCCTAACCCCCCAAAAAAGGGCTGACTTTTTGGAAACCAGTAGCCATTACCTCCACATTACATATTTGAACATTGCTTCATATTCTGCCGCCATTGCTACTGCTTTCCATCAATGAGTGAAAAGTCAACCTCTTACACTGATGGCTTGCTTCCTGTTTTTCTCTGCTGTCTGAACTCAGGAGCCTTCTGTTTCCCTGCAGGTGAGTGTCGCCCCCTTCTGTTTAGAAGAGGCTACTGCACTGACACTGTGAAACTTGCTTTGTAGAGAACCGTTTGACACGTGAAGAACTATTACATGGACTGTGTGGGTCGACCTTAGGATGTAGTGCTTGCTTTGCTTTTTGGAGTGTGTGTGTGTGTGTGTGTGTGTGTGTGTGTGTGTTCCTGTGTAGTCTGATCTACATGCAGTGCTGAATATCAATGCTTGTGGGTAACATTGTTCTCATGTGTTGCACTGCTGCCTGATAAGGAAACACCTTTGGTCTTAGTGGTAAGTGGATTTACCATTGCCATCAATCCATCCATCCATTCATCCATCCATCTATCCCTTGATCCATCCATCCATCCATCCATCTATTCATCCATCCATCCATCCATCCATCCATCCACGATGTATTCCCTCTCTTTCCCCTGCCAGCATGTTGAGGTTCCCTTGGCATGGGTTATTATTACAGAAAGACAACAAAGAATCCTTGTTACAAACACATAGATGATCTTGTTTTCAGCATTGTCTCTAGTGGTATCTTCTTATGAGGTGGTTATACTTATGGACACATGAATGTTTCTGCAGTGTGTGTGTGTGTGTGCGTGTGTGAGTATGTGTTTTTTTAGTAATGAATGCTTATTATGAACAAGTATTTTGCATAAATGGACGCATGTACTCTGCACCACAGAAGCAAAACCTAATTTCAGACTTATTATATTTGAGTATGTGATATATAGATTACTTGGCATATATTAACCTATACAGTACATAGACTACTTGATTGACAGTCTATATTATGAATGCAGAAGTTGCCTGTGGCCAATTGGCTGCCTGCTGTCACTTGCAAGCAGCGAGCAGAGTACAAGGTGTTCTGTTCTCCAAGTGGCCTGTTTGATTTGGGGTGGCTGGTTTTCTTTGCCATTCATCCTCATTCTCCCATTTTGTTAAGAAAACTGGCATCCTGTTGGTGTCACAAGAAGTGGTAGATTTACCTTTCAGTGGGTTAGGTCGCATTAACCTGACTGCTGAGGGGTTGGTTGGTTCCCAGAAAGAGGGAATAGACCTTGTTATAAGCCACGTGTGGGGCAAATGTACACGGCAAAAATGTGAAGAAACAGCATGATGAATTGTGCCTTCTGTTAATGCATGTATTAAGATCTTTTATTTGACCCTAGTGCTGAGGGTTTGGCTCGGTTTCCTGGAACACGCCAAAAGAACAGCTCCATGTATTACTGTATATGTAACAGTCTCTCTCTGCCCGTCTTTCTCTTCGCCCTTCCCTCTCCTCCCTCTGTCACCCTCCTGTCTCACCTTCAGGAGGATGACGATGGGCCTCTGGGGACTCCAGACTATGACACCATCTCTGAAAATGGCCTCCTGAGTCGCAACGAGCCGATACGCAGCAAGGTGTCCAAGCTGACCGAGAAACTGCGTAAGCGCTATCCCACCGCCAGCACAGGTCAGTCTGCTCTTACCCACCCACTGGTTTATTTCTCTCATTCCACTCCTGACGAAAAAACTGAGTCTTTTGTAGTCGAGCCTCATATCTCAGCTCTGTATACAGATATATTTTACGGCATATTTTCTTACAGTAATTCTTTTTTTTGCTCTTTCTCTATTTCTCTCTCTCTGTCTGTCTGTTTCTTACTCTCCGTCTCCAAAGGCAACTGTTCCAGCTGCAATGCTGTCTTCTCAGTGCTGAAGAAAAGGGTGAGATTGAAAACCTTCTGTTACAAGAATTAGGGTTTTACGTATTTACGCCTCACAGCATGCCTCTGATCATATTTAATTCTGCATTTCATCAGTCCCAACCTATTGTCTGTTTCTGTTGCAGAGGAATTGCAGCAACTGTGGCAACAGCTTCTGTTCTCGATGCTGTTCCTTCAAGGTGCTGAGATCCTGCATGGGGGCAACAGGTGAGAGGGGAAAAAAGCAACCAGAATTTGCATTATCCTAATGTTTCATGTGTAGATAGATTGCTAAAATCGCATGATGATTACATCATGTCACTGTCATAATATATTCTCCTGTCTCTCTTCCTTCTGCTTTTATTTTCTCTAACCTATGATCCCTTTCTCTCTCTCTCCTTGTCTCTCCTTGTCTCTCCTTTAGCTCCAGAGGCCCAGAGAGAGACTGTGTTTGTCTGCGCTGCCTGTAATTCCTCTCTCAACAAGTTACAATGAGACGGCATGACATCTGTCGATCTTGTCTCCCAGTGGCCAGTGGGAGACCGTTCACTGTTCGCCCTCGCCCCTTCACCAGGCTACTGCAACCCTTAAAAATGCCTGGCTTTCCAGTTAAGGCACTTATATCTGTCAAGATAAAACCTGTACCTGTGTTGAACTCCAAGACCCTCCCCCCGCCTTTTCCAGTTGCATCCCTCTTTAGCTACTCATTGTGTTGTACTGAGTGAAAAGACTAATGGGACTTCTACCACAATATGTTACAGTATAAACCTCCCATATCCCCAGTCCTAATGGAGAACTGGACCTTATGGATGAATGAGACTTAATACAGAGCAACGTCTTTCTGGAGGTGCCTCCAAAATTTATGGACCTTGTGTTTTTTTCCCTTTGCTGAGCGGAGGAAAATAGAAAGCATGCTGGGTGGTGGCCAACATGGGGTTGGTGGTGTCGGGTGGGGAAAATAACCTATGGGGTGTGGAGTGTTGTGCTTTTACGTGCTTTGCTCATCCAAGTTCACTAAATCGATTCCACTTGAGTCTTGATATCTCACAAACTGATCCCTGTGTAGCAGTGAAATTGTACTGTAATGATAAAGACTTGTATACAAAAAAGGATTGATGTGGAGGCATCATAACCCAAAAAGTGGATTCTAGAGGCAAAGTTTTTATCATGATTCAGACACAGATGATTGTAGTCGTTTGCTATGCTTTTATTTTAATCATATATACATTGTTACTGTAAAATGTTCTACTGTATCTAATATATTTAATTTAAAAACCCAGATTGCACACTATAAATTGACCTAGTTATTAATTCTGTATATTTTGCCCACTTTATGGCTGAAATATGCCATCATTGAAATAATAAACTCTGTGATGATTTGATTATCTAAAATCAGCTATTATGGTATGTTTTTATTTATTTATTTATTTTTTATTATAATTATTATTTTTTTTTTACTTGACAATTTCTGGCTTCCACTTGAGAGTAGAAGTTGAACATGAAATTGTCAGATTGATTTAATGTAGACTCCAAACTCATTCACCCTATCTCACTCCAGTGGAAAAGCCTCTAAGCTGAACTATAAGACAATTTCCTAAGGCTGAAATATTGATATAAATTGTCTTCCAAAGCCTTAACAATCGCGCACTGTATTTTACATGTTAACCCCGCCCATGGCCCCACCTCTCCGGCTCCACCATCCCTCTGCTCTCCTCCCTCCACCCTTCCCCCTCCAGTCCTCCAATCCGCCCGTGTGTCCCACTAAAGCGATTTCAGCGCAGGGACTCGTCCCTACGGCCACGGATGGCAACATGGCGACGGAGGTGAGAATGTAGCATATTTTCTATTCCCTATTTTATTTGTTGTTGTGGTGTCGATGAGCAGCATTGTGCATTTTTATTATCTTTAGAATAAACGGGCGCGGGTGCAGCGAACATTGTTAATAGGGGCATTTAGGCTGCACAAGGTTAAATTGTGCAACACTGGTTCAGTCGCGGCTCCCTTGAATCAAGACTGACGACCGTGTCCCGAATTCGAGTAAAGCTTGATCATTTTTGTTGTGTGGGTATTTGAAAGAAATATCCTTAAATAGGAATTTTGTTTTTTCTTCAAAGAAATACAAATGAGGCAGAAACAGCGGATCGTCGCGCAGTCCTCGCGATGTTAAGCTGTTTTGGTGAAAGCAGATCTCTTTTTGTCTGTCGAGACGCCCCGTTAATCCCGTGGCAGGCCACTGTGTTGACCAGTGACCGACCACACACACACACACACACACACACACACACACACACACACACACACACACACACACACACACACACACACACAGGCATCGCGTTCAGCACCATGGACAGCGACCACTCCGCTGTAACACGCGTCATATTCCCCAAAATCTTTTCTATAGCCTACTGTTGTTCCCGTCTTTCGCCTGGACTTGTACTTTTTTTTAAAAATATGAGCAAAAATCTAATGATGATGACCTTAACTGATATTCACCCCACTGCACTCTCTCCGAAACGGACAAGCATACAAGAGCTTGCATAAATTGGTGCTCTCTTTATTCGTCCGCTTAATCCTGTTCTGCCACATCGATCTGTTGTGAGTTGTAGTGAAATGTTGTCCCGTCTCCTTCCAGCTTGCTTCCCTGTAATACCCGAGAGAGAGAGGGAGAGAGAGGATGGAAGTGTGTGTGGATAAGATAGTATGTCCAGTGCTGGGCTCAGCTCCAACACGCAACAAGGCAGAATGAGTCCAGACACCCAGACAGAGTGATTGATCACAAGCTGTCTGCTTCTCCTCTATCATCCTATACCTCTAAAGACTACAGCATCAGCCTCTGTTTGTATGCATTATTACTATTGAACAGCTACACAGATACTAACCTTCATCATTGTATTTGGGTATTTGTGTGTGTGTGTGTGTGTGTGTGTGTGTGATCTGTCCTTAGTTCCACAACCTGCAGGAGCTGAGGCACAGCGCCTCACTGGCCAACAAGGTCTTCATCCAGAGAGACTACAGTGAAGGAACCACCTGCAAGTTCCAGACCAAGTTCCCCTCGGAGCTGGAGAGCAGGGTGAGGAGTGGAGCAGGGAGGAGGCTGTCATTTTATTCCTTTTCAAAGAAACTGGGCGTTTTGGAGTGTTGCTGTTTGGTGTGTGTGTGTGTGTGTGTGTGTGCGTGTGTGTTTAACATGTATCATTTGGTGGACAGTTTTATCCAAAGTTTTTTATGTGCTGCCACTATGGTACATGGTATGAGGGATATTTTGTCGTCATGGTGCCGTCTGTCTGTGTCTGTCTGTCAGTGTGTCTGTCTGTCAGTGTGTCTGTCTGTCAGTGTATCTGTCTGTCTGTCAGTGTGTCTGTCTGTCAGTGTGTAGACACATTCTTGTGAGCACAGTAACCCAAGAACAATACCTGATAGAAACTTCATACTCACATCACAGGTTCCCCCTATAGCGTAGATGATCTGGTTAGATTTTGGAGCGCCTTGCTACATAAATTTGCATATTAATGAGTAAAAACTGAAACTTGAAACTATTATAACTCCTTAATGCTTCAAAATACGGAGTTCATATTAATACCACCTTCACTGTTATGTGAAGTATGTTGACAGAAATATTAGCATAACTGGTAGTGTTTAATACCTGTACCACCTGTACCAGTAAAGATATTGGTACATATGAGAAAAAGTTACGGAAATGTATTTCAGTTTTGCATACAAACACATTTTCTGAGTTTCTCTCTTTCACTTTAATTGCCAGAAGTAATCCTCAAATTTTTCAAAAGTATCTGCAATCAGAATACATTATTTTTTAGGTAACGCAATAGAATCCATTTACGTTTTCTGTATTTTGAATGCGTTACGCGGTTACAAGTATTCCATTACTACCCAACCCTGCTACTCACACAGGAGGATCATGCTTCTGTGCCTGTGTGTGTCTCCAGATTGAGCGGACACTGTTTGAGGACACTGTGAAGACGCTGAATAACTACTACGCTGAGGCAGAGAAGATTGGAGGCCAGTCCTACCTGGAGGGATGCCTGGCCTGCGCTACAGCCTATCTCATCTTCCTCTGCATGGAGACACGTTATGAGAAGGTCAGGCTGGTGATCTTCAACTCACCGCCTGTTCACTGGTCCAGGACAAGGATTAATATCTGTCTGGGAAACCATTTTAAATCCACTTACTGTTTCTTCTTCTCTGTCTTTCTGTCTGGTCATCGGTTGTGTCTGCGTGTCAGGTGCTGAAGAAGATAGCCAAGTACATTCAGGAGCAGAATGAGAAGATCTATGCTCCCAGGGGTTTGCTCCTCACAGATCCTATCGAGAGGGGAATGCGCGTCGTATCCTTGCTATTTGGAGTGTGCATGGTTGTGCGTGTATGTGCACAAAAGCAATTACACTGCAAAAAACATCCATCTTAACAAGTCATCTCATATTCAGCCTTCAAATCTTATATATATTTTTTTTCCAAGAGAAAGATTTTGCCAATGAGGTTAGATACCTCCCATGCAGTTCCAATGCAGTTTCACTTCTTTCAGGAATTTTCTAGAAATGAGTGTCAGTATCTTAAAATAATAGAATAATAAGGCAGAATAATGCACTACTGAGTGAAATTATCTAACACTGGCATATTTTTTTCACTTATTTTAAGAAAATTACGATTTTAGGACTCAAGATGGAGTTTTTGCAGTGTATCTTTGTGTGTAATTAACTCTACCATACTCCAATAGCATATGCTTGGTCCCTAACTCCTCTCTCACCAGATAGAGATTTCCATCTATGAGGACCGGGGCTCCAGCGGCTCCAGCTCAGGCAGCAGCTCTATGTCCGGCAGCACTGCTCGATGACTGGGCGCTTGCCGTCACCACGTCCCCCTGATCACTCCCAACCCTGGAGGTCAGCCTGGAGAACCTGTAGGACAATGATCCGACGCTCCTGTCCCAACAATTAGCCCATACATCCCTATAGGCTACATTCACACAAAGGGTTCTGCTAGCATGTGAGAGAGAAAGGCATGTTGCTCCTCACCTTCCATCACGTATAAAAGTTGTACTGGCTTTTTTTTCTCAGCGAACGCTTAAAACATGTCGCAAAGCAAGCAAGGTGCAAGCGCTGACACGATGATGTTAGGATGTGATCTTCCACCGAAAAAAATAACAAAAAAACAGCTTGCTAGTGACTCTTTGTGTGAACGTACCATTACTTGCCTTCCTGTCCTCCTTGAAGTTACCGCAGTTGTGTGTAATCTGGTAGGGGAGAAAAGGATGCAAGGAGGAGAGAGAAAAAGGGAGGAAAAGAAGTATTGATATGTATTTATGAAACAGGAGCGAAGACCCCAAGTCTGACCAAACCTCATACCTCAACCACCACAGTTGCACCATGTGGGGGCGATGAGCCAGAAACTCACCCTGACCACACCCAGCCCACCTACAGTCAACCAACCAGGGATTTGGAGTGAATGGAACTCATCACCATCAACAACACACACCAGACATGGCTCTACAGCACATCCTTTTAAAGCTGTTATCTGTATTTGTTTGGGCGTGTTGCAATCGCTCAAATTCACCAGTCTCAAAAGTCCAAATTCCACCTGTCTGGGTCTCAAGACAGACACTAGCAAATACAGAAAGGATGTGCAGAGATTTGAGCTGAGTCTCTCAAACTTTCACTGATCCAGAACCCGCAGCCCAGATGTACGAAGGAAAAGAACCGATCCTCCCATCTCTGCTGTAAAACATGAGCTGTCTGGTAGCAGATGAATGTAATTCAGCCCATCTATGTATATAATGTAGCAGATCTGTAGTATTTCTCACATGCAGCTTGTGTTTCACTTAGTAGACAGACACACACACACACACACACACACACACACACACACACACACACACACACACACACACACACACACACACACACACACACACAACTAAATACTAACCTCTTGGTTTCACTGAGCGGGACCAACTCTTCCTAAATGTTGATTATGCAAAGACACACTGTACATTAAATGCAGCAGTAAGTAGGGAAAGGATGAGTCAAAAGTCTTCCTGAATTTCACCCGTCGTGTTTTGAAATGCACAACCCTTCCTTTATTGCTGTACAAACCTCCAAAGAACAATAACTGCCAAAATTGCCCCACAAATGTGAATGTGTCTTTTATTTTTGGTGACATTCTGTATTTGTGCAAAAAGTAAGGAACAATCTTTCATACTGCTTGTTGTTTGATACACATGGCAACGAGGTGTGTGTGACTAGCATCAAATAAATACTGTTTCATCACAGCCACATGAAGCTCATGTTTTATCCACAACATAACTATCACCTTAGGTTCTTTCAATCAATATACATTCAAGATGATGCTTGAGCTCCTTTTGATCATCTTGGTTTCTTCAGTTTCATGAGTGTAACAGAAGACATTTATTGATTTTATTAACCAATGAGCGAATGTAAGTGTATTCACTTAAATATAGTAAAAAGCACACTGTAATGGAGTAGGGGCACAAGAATATTAGCTCATTCATTATTCTAGACAATAGGAAAATAATGACAATATAGAGTTTAAATTATTATTATTATTGTTATATGAGAGGAGTAAAAATACATCAGATAGAAAATATCTTGATGAGGAAGTTTGCTAAGCCATTGTAATAAGCTTTGGTCAAGCAAGGGAATTATTTCACACATGCTCACATGCACTGGTTACACCATACTGTAACACATTCAGCTGGGTGATATCTAACTGGACGGCGTGATACTGATCCCAATCTTTAATCTTAACATCAGTTACCACTTAACCACCACTTACAACATAATGTGACTATCCCATGCTTCCAGCTCACAGCAGCAAACAGGAAGAGGTTGGGGGTCATGTGAGAAACCCACTTCCTGGAGACTGCAGGATGTCCAGATATCCAGATATGATTACACAGTGTGTCCATCATAAAACAAATGGCCACATCGTTGCTGGATGATTAAGTCATTTTTATCAGATGCTTTATCTAGACGTACAGCGCTCATGTAATCCTCAAAGGACTATTATTGAGAAACGCTGTCTTAGTGTAGCATCATCATTACCCTGAAGGCTACCGTCCCTTCAGATTTGCCAGCGCAGACAGCACCAAGAGACACTGTGGTAAAACTGCCCACCAGAAGGCTTCAAATGTGGAGACGGAGGCGGAGCGGACCCCGTCGTAAAATGGAGCCAAGGCTGCATGGAGGGAGAGAGAGAATAAGGGAGCACAACAACAAAAAATGGAAAAGCAGGAGAGATAAAAGACAGGTAAGACAGACTTCACTACAGAAAGTGAAAATCAAGGGAGATGGTCGTCATAGGGAATGAATAAGAGAAGTGGGTAGAGTGGGAGAAGGACAGAAGAGATATGTGCTAATAGACTTTGCATGAATTGCAGGCGGACACTTGGAAACTTAAGTGTTTTTTTGAAATAATAATAAATAAAAGGAATTGTAATCTGTTTCAGCCATAGAGATTGATGGGTGGATTGATGAGGTTGTATGTGGGAGGAGAGGAGGAGTGACCAGAGATGCAGAAGACTGTCAGATTTTTTACCTATGAAATGATAAACTGACTCACCCAACATATTGATTTGAAGCAGTTTATTTAGAGACTGGGGCTTGCCACATAAAAGACTATCATAACCCGGTAGCAAAGCTGAACAATGAACAGTTTAAAAGAAAAAAACATTCATAAAAGATAGTCAAACTACTCATAGAGTAAAGAAAATGACAAGGCCCCGTCCTAACACAGAAAAAAACAACAATAGAACTTTTATAGCCATGTTCTCTGTGACAATCTTGTATTTTTTTTTATTGTATCTCACGTCACTGTCCTCAAATTCCTGTAGAAAAATAAATGGGGAAGACAAAAGAAAATGAAAAATAAAATAAATGAAAGTTTGATTAAATTCTTTGATTTATCTTGAAAGCACAAGATCCGTTACAAAAAGCTTTGCCTACCTGCACAGCGGCCATTCTTGACAGCAAAGCCTTTACCACACTGAAAAAAAAAAGATGAAAGGAATTAATTGATATCCAAAGCAAATCTCTTTGTCCATTTAGATTTGTAGCAGCAGAAGTAAAAGAAAGCCTGAGGACTGTGGCAATGACCCAGAGAGAGAGAGAGAGAGAGAGAGAGAGAGACTAAAACCCAGTAAATCTAGATGCTGAAATCTTGTACAATAGTTGGTTGCCTGGATCATTGGATAAGCAAACTTGTAGAGACTGGCTGGAACGTTACCCGTGATCATAGTTCATGCCGTGGATCCGTAGTGCGTACCTGCGTATCACTGGCAAGCACAGACACCCCTCCTTCTTTAGGATAGGCTACTTCCACCACCGAGTTCATTTCACCAGGCTGAAGGGGGCGAGACATGGAGCTGCCGTCTGGCCAAGAGACTTCCAGTACGGTCACCTCATCACCTCCTGTGAGTTATCAGGAGAAAGATGGTGAGCGGATCCTAGATCACTGACTGAGGAAAATCCTTACACCACAGGAGGAAAATATGTCCTTTTCAGTCCCCCTGTGTGTCATGGGACATCACACTTAATTCTGATGAAAAGTAACAGTAATGTGTATTGTCCTTTTCTAGAAATACGGGAAATACATGTGTGCTGAAAATGACACATCTTTAAGAGTCTATGAAGAAAAGTGGAAAGGAAGTCACCTAAACCAAAGTGGGCGACAGGCTCCATCTCACACAGGTAGCCTGAGCCTCCGTCAATGATGCGTGTGTGAGCTCCACTCTGATTGGTGAAGGCCGTTACCTTGGCACCCCGGGCAAAAGAGCCAAACTGCGTGCGAGGGATCACCCGCAGCCAGTTATTGGACGAACCCTGACAAGATTGACAGGTACAGTTTGCAGAAGGTTAGAGCCCAATGAACAGGGATTATGCCTTCTTTCTCTTTCTCTCTCTCTTTCACTCACTCACTCATTCACAAACACACACACCTGTTTGACCTTGAAGACAGAGATTGGCTGGGAGGCGCTCTCTCCATGTGCCAGCAGCAGGTCCAGCTGTCCGTCGCCATCCAAGTCTGTCACAGTGCCACCTGTCCACCACAGAGACAGAAGCCTTTCACTGCACTGGCTTACATAACAACCCTGCTGTGGTGTTTATCTGACCATTATGTCAGTGTTAATCTAATCCAAAGGGAGAGCTAGCACATAGTGAGTGTTTACTCATTTTAGGGAATAAAACTGAAAAACAAAAATGTGTTGTCACAGCTAATTCTGAGACCGCTGCCCTCTGTTATGAGATTAGAGATAGAAGTGTTGACCTGTGCCTCGCCCCTGCGGCTCCGCAGCATCTCCCACATTCAGCTCCTGGATCAAAGGATCTGCATCAGCTCTCCTTGACACCCTGCACACACACACACACACACACACACACACACACACGGTTCTCAGGATAGCTAATAATGTAAACAGTATTCCAGGATGTGTTTTACTTTCATGTCACCTATTGGTGCCAAAAAAATGTTTTCATAATTGTTGGATGTGTCTTTTTGGAACTTAATAGTTCATACATAATATAACACAGCAGTATATATGATTGAGATGTTACCTGAAGACCTTGTTCGGGGCGTTGCCTCTGTAGGCGATGTTGTTGAAAAACACTTCCAGCTCCTTGTCATTATCAAAGTCAGCAGCGATGACCGTACGGATAGGGGAGGGGGCAGCAAACGCTGCAGTGGCGATGTTCTGGACAGGAGAACACATTACAGTCGAGTCATCCTATATCAGATTCTTTCCCTTTTATCTTTTACTATTTTATCTGCCACTCACTCCTTTTCCATTTCCCACTGCTATCGTGTTCCCCTTCCTTACCCGGAACTTGTAATCGCTGCCCTGCAGGAAGAGTCTGTGTGGGCCATTCCAGTTGCCGTAGACAATGTCTGTCTTTCCATCGCCGTTGAAGTCAGCTAGTGCTAATCCTCTACCATGCTGGTACCGGTCCTCCACACCTAAAGAGGATGACACAGTGTTACAGGCTACAGTACAGCCATTGTTGGAAAAAATGATCTATTTACTGTAACTTACTATTTTCTTTTTGCCACATATCCAAAAAATAAACTTTCAAATAAGAATGAACCAAGAGTAAACCCAGAATATGCTTCTCTGTGTTGTGGTCACCACCATAATCGAATACTTCCTAGCGTTAAACTGGGTTGTAGGGACTAATTTTTTCTCTTTTTTGTTCAATATGAAAGTGTATAATATTTTTTATTTGACATGTTGAGTGTTTGAAAGCTATACAGAACAGCTGTATTTCAAATATTTATGTACATGCCAGTTAATGCTACAGCTGATGGCTGACTAGCAGTAAAAAAATGCAGCATTTTTATGAAGTAGTCACATGCAATACCATTTTTTTTAGATAATAAAAGTAACTAGTACCACCAGGTATTAGATTAACATAGGCTATAGCAGGGCAAAAAGTAGGATATTTGCTGTGAAATGTAGTGGCGCAAAAATATAAATTCTCAAAGACAGAAAATTACCTTAAAAAATGACCTTAATTAAAAGAATTTTCCATCCCATACCTTTCAGCTTCCTCTCATCCCTCCTCATACACACCTGCTTGTGTGGCCATGTCAACAAACGTCCCGTCTCCATTGTTCTTGAACAGGAAGTTGGGTCCGTTCTCGTTGTCACAAAACACATCAGACATCTTCTGGCTGAGGATTGGTCCGACCGCCACGCCCCGCCCACCTGCAGAACAAGCAAACTGTGAATGCTGCAGTTCATTCGGCACTTTGGCCGGCTTGAAAACATCACACGCCTCCCCGTGATGTGTGTGACCTCCTGACCCCCTGACCTGTGAACTTGTTGACCCCGGCCTCGGCAGCTACGTCAGACAGAGCGATGACGCCCTTGGTCACATCGCTGGCGGCCTCATCCATCTCTATGAGAGCATGGGGACCGACGTTGCCACTGGCATAGTTGGCTACATAGACTGCGTAACGGCCTGTACCCTGCAGTGTGAAAAGACGTTTAGGCAAAAGGTTTAGTAGAGGGAATTGAGAGAAAGTGAGAGAAGCATTTTGGGAGGAACTAGAGACTTGAGAGAAGGTGAGAAGATGCGAAGAATCAAAGGATGGGGAGAGGATGACAGGAAAGTTCAGAGATCAGAAAGATTGAAAAAGGAGGAACAAAGCATGACATTTTGCTGACTTTGCACATGGGCTGACAGAGTGTGTTTACTGACCTTCCTATCGACACACGCCACAGACCGTCCCGCCATGCGATTAGCCACGCCACGACGCACGTTGATGTCATCGCTCAACAGATCCTCAAAGCGGCCATTACGAAACTTGAAGAGCTTGTCTGAGTAACTTGCCCGTCCTGCCACGGGAAACGAATCAGTTATCATTAAGGTAAATTGAGTCTACGTTTATTCTACTGGTGGCTGCAGGGGAGCTTGTGAATAAGAATGCAGCGTTTACCAGAGTAAGCATTGTTTGTGTTGAGGAAGTAGATCTCCTCGCGCCCGTCTCCGTCCACATCGCAGGCGGTGACTCCGATAGCGTTCCCCGCCATGTCCCTCAGGGCGTAGAACGGAGAGTTGCGGTCATCCACGGCGATGTTCACTAACCTGCTCTGACTGCGGTCGTACTTCAGCACCAGGTTGGGCCCGTTATACCTGAGGACATCACAGAGGTTTGGTGTGCTTGCTTTACTCGGGTATTTCCGCTGGAATTCTGACAAATTGAACATGAAGTGGGACAACACCAAACAGCTGTACACTCCTGAGCACACACTCCCTCCCTCCCTCCCCCTTCTCCTGCCATGAAACACTCCTTCGCCCGTCCCTCCATCCCTCAATCATTAACTATTTTCACACTCACCCAGCCACCACCACTTCCAGGTCTCCGTCACCGTCTACGTCCGTTACAGCCATCCCATAATTGAGCTGAGTGGGATTGTGCAGACTGTCAGGGGGAAGTATTGTCTCTGTCACGACCTGAAACATGGGCTCAGAGCTCTGGGCGAGGGACTGCTGCCAGAGTCCGAGGAGGAGGAGCCACAGACTTGAACCCCACATCACTACAACCTGGAGGGACATAGAGAGCATGGGTGGGTCTTTCATTTTAATTCAACATGCAGATGAGAATCATTGAATTCTTTGTAAAGAGCAGGATGGAATTACAATGCGGAGTTTTCATGTCCTGGAGCAGAGTGCAGCAGCAGCACATTATTCTTAAGTCAGTATCATGCATAGATATACAGTATGGTATGACAGCTCATTACAGCCAAACTATCACTCAAAGACAAAAGTTTTTATTCAATAGCGTGCAAGGCTCTGCCTCCACCACTGGTAAATAGACGTGGAGGCAGAGTTATTACAATTATTTTCAGCATGGAAATTGCAGAGAAGCTTGTTACAAATTTCTGTGTAATAACTTCCCATTAACATAATAACAGTTTGCAGCTAAGTGTCACAATCCTGTGAAATGTAATAAAATGTATCACCAAAGGCCTCTTTTAGATGTAGAACCACAGTTAATAGCCTTATTGGCTAATAGGTGACAGTTGTGTATTGAATTTTTACTTGTATTAAATTAGCAGTTCTGTTATTACAGTTTTGAAAACTGAACATTTCAGCCTTCATATGGTATTATAATGAAATCGAATAATGCAAAAATGATGATGTTAGCAGTCACAAGTTATTACATTAATGGCTAGAAATTTCCATTACATTAATACGTTATTAGTTAATTGTAGGCTATAATCACATAATTAGCTACCAACTGTTATTATGTTATTGTTGTATTAATGTGGAGGTTAATGTGAAGCTGTTACATTAGCAGTTACAAGGCTGTCTGCGTGTGGTCGCGAATACATCAGTGAACACTGTCATTAAATGTTTCTCTCTCTCTAACACACACACACAAACACACACACACACACACACACACACACACACACACACACACACACACACACACACACACACAATTTCTTTAACTGTGTAGCATTCTGGGTGTACAGGTAGATGTTATGAAATCCGCGCTTTGTCACTAAACACATGATTTCCTATTTGATCGATAATGTTACTAATCATATGGAATACATTTGCTATATGCATCATTTATTCGTCATTCCTGCCTGATCCTGACCACAGTCCTGCTGCAGGGGGTTTCATTCCTCTTACCATGCAAATAATGTTTCCTCACAGGCTAAATACCGGCTTACCTGATATCAATGTGTGGAGAAGAAATTTGATTTAATTCGCTGCAGCAGACAGGCCCCTGCACCGTCTTCTCATCAATTTTGGTAGAGACAATTTGTGTCGTTAAATTTTACACAACAGCTTGTGTAACTGTTTGGCCAATCACAGAAGAGCTGTCTGAATAATTAGTGCTTTGACCAATGGCCATGCCCCGTGGTACTTTGGGCGTGCACTCCAGAGACGGATGTTCATGCAGGCAAGTACTGAACAAATACCAATACATCCATGACAAATACATTAAAACGACGGCATGGAAATAAGAAGAAAATAATGCTTGCTAGGTCAGAAAACCATGCACTATAACTACAATGCTTATTTCATTCAAAAATCACCAGTGGAAAACAGTAAACATATTAGCTCGTCCCGGAGTGTTTCTGCAGGCTGCGTCATACAAGTAACACCATCTCCCATAATACTTTGCGATTTCCCCCACACTTGCGTCAGCAGTGCGACGAAAATCTGTTACTAAACCTAAACAAACACGGGTGAGCGAAAAGATAAACAATTGTGCTAAAATTATGGTTAAATGTGACTGAATTGAAATTAAATTAATAGAATGAGGTTCTTAAGTAGACCGAAATGAACCGTACATGTACGTCCATTCATAATTTACATGCAGTTATCATCCGAGAGTAACGTTAGCTAAAATGCTCACAAAGCTTGCTAGCACCGTAATGATTTTAATTTCACCGGTATAAATCTTGGACTGTGCTAACGTCGTTGAGATTTAAAATATATTTATGCAGTCATTCAACAAAACCAAAACTCACGAGACAGAAGAATTTATTAACGTTAAACGAAAGCATTATGGCATGACATGTTGACTTAGTTTTAGTTTCTACTGCTTGATGACATGTTTTCTCCTCTCTCCTTTCCCCGTTGATGTTGTTTAAATAGCACCATTTAGCAATGGAGTTGGACCAGCCCAAGGAAGAAAGTGCCCCAGCCCAGCCCTCGACCACGACCCCCTCAAAGAGGCCAGATAAGGTCCTCTACATGCCCAAGAAACGACAAGATGCCCCCAAGGACAAGCCCCAAGCTCAGGGAGAAGTAAAACCACGACCCAGGCCTCGCTACACAGACAAGGCGCGAAAGAATGCCAAGAACAAGAAGGACAAGGCTGGAGCAGGGGACGAGGCGGCAGCGCCTGTCGGAGGGGAAGATGATGGGGGCGTGACACAGAATGGTAACACCAAAACTGGTGAGAAAGACGACCGGTTAGAAGATGCAGAGACGCAGATTGATGGACAGCCCGCCTCAGCCAATCAGGAAGCAGACGCAGAGCTTGCCTCGCATCTGGAAGCAGAAGATGAGGAAGACAGTTGGGACACCTTGTTCAACGATGATGGGGATTGTCTGGATCCACACCTGCTTGAAGAGGTGAGTGTTTGGTGTTAGTTTACTCATAAATTTTGAGTGCAGTGGGTGTAAAGTGGGTTAAGTTCTGGGCCTATATGTGAAGTGACCACCAGTCTTTGTCCCATTTGATTTTTCAGCTCTTCCTCTGGTGGAGGGGAAGGGATAGTGAAAGTATATAATTAGTATTAATGTAATTTGTTTAGGTATTTTGCAAAGCAGTATCTCTTTTCTCTTTCTTCATAACCTCTAAACGTATTGCCTCCAAATTTTCTTCTCCTCCTCTTGCCACATATGCCACATATCCCCTTCTTCCTCCTTCCAATTCCTGATCCTCATATCCCATCTGTCCTCATCCGTCCTCACGCCTCCCTCAACCTTCCAGCTCGCTGTGAAGGAAGGTAGAAAGAAAAAGTCGATCCAGGAATCCAGGTTCGACTACTACAACATGGACCGAGATGGAGATGAAGACATTGACCTCACAGAGGACGAGCTGTCTCACATCGTAGAGATCTACGAGTTTCCTCCAGAGTTTAAGACGGAGGACCTTCTCAAGCTTTTTCAGTCCTACCAGTATGTACCTGTGCTAGTGTATAGTGGGGTTCCATGGAAATCCATCCATGAAAGTTTATGGATTTAAGGAAAATAGAATAAGGCCCTTAAAGTGTTTGAAAATGAATGGATTAATTAATTAAAATATAGCACCTGAATTTATCAAGATACCTCAGCTCTCTGGACCTCTTTTCATCCCAGGATCAACACTTGTATCTTAAGGAAAACCCTATGATGGATATTTGCATATAGAGCAGCAGTTTTAAAATTAGTAATGTCACCAGGATTTCTTGACTTCAGAAGTGTAAAGAGTAAAATATGAGGCCCATATGTCTAATTTTGAGCAATGTCATGTCATACCCCAAAACATGCTAATTTTTGAGTCCTTGAATTTCACCAAACAAGACCTTGAAAGTCATTGAAAAGTCATTTAATTTGATGTCCAAGTGAGTGTGGGAACCCTGGTATAGGTAGAGTAGTTAGGATCCTCAGGTCTCCGAAGACTTCAAGTATAAGTTTAATCTTCCTCTGGTCTTAGTACTTGTGGAATTCATCACAACCCTCCAACTGTGTGTTTATGTGCGTGTATATCTATTTATGTGTGTGTGTGTGTGTGTGTTTGTGTGTGTGTTTGTGTATCCGTGTGTGCAGACAGAGAGGCTTTGACATCCAGTGGATTGATGAAACTCATGCCCTGGGCCTCTTCTCTAGCCCTATAGCAGGTTAGTGAAGCACTTTTTCATGTAAAAGTAGAGTGTTACAGTGTTATACCCAAGTTTGAACCTCTCTTTATAACACAATCTCACAAATTTTGTTTTGGGGGATGTACTCAATTATAAGCAACATGTTGACTTTTTTTCTCTTTTCAGCTCGTGAGGCCCTGAGGTCCAAACATCCATTGATGAAGTTGCGACCACTCTCCAAATCCTCCTCCTCCATCAAGGCCAAAGCCCGTAGCTGCTCAGGTACATATTACAACTGTCCTGTCATTTTTTCATCAATTTGTCCATTGTATCTCAGATATTTAGAGATGTATCCTCAGCTGTCCACTTAACATCATACACTGCCAGGTACTGCTGAGAGGCCTTAGCTGCTCCTACCTATTTTTTTCACCTAATATTTATCGAATAAAGTCTTAACTCTATCCGTCTTTATTCTCTTGTCTTCCCACCCCAAGACTACCTCCTGCCTGCTAAGGAGCGACCCCAGACGAGTGCAGCGCTGGCCCGCCGGCTGGTGATTGGAGCCCTGGGTGTTAAGAGCAACCAGCCGAGGGAGGAGCGTGATGCTGAGAGAAAGAAACTCCAGGAGGCGAGAGGTAGGCTACATCATACACAGGGAGATTGTCGCCTGGCACAATAGGGCCATGGGCCTGGCACAATAGGGCCATGGGCAATAGCATCCGGTGGGGTAGCCTAGAGGTTACAGAAGCAGGCGTGTGACCTAAATGCTGTGGCTTCTAATCTTGGACTGGCTGGGAAAATCTGTGTTGTGAAGGTGAATGAGAAACGCTCTTCTTTCCCCTAACACCTAGTGTTGAGGTACATGGACCGAAATCGCTCCAGTCGAGCTGCTCTTTGGCCAACAGTGGAATACTGCAGTTGTACTGGGCAGCTCCCAGGTGTGAATGGGTGTAAATGTGTGAGTTTCAAGGAGGGCGTCATTGAAAAACAGCATGGGTGCTCAGTCAACCTTCCCTGGATAAATAAATATTTAAAAAAACAACAACCCATGTCTGACAGTCCCAATGTTTGCATCACAAGGTTTCCACCACTAGTGGGCGCTGTCTTTAAACTTTACAAAGAAAATGGCAAGCAGAGTTGCCATAAATAAACAAGACTAGACTAGTTGCAAGTCGATGCCAAGATAAGTTGCTCTCCATCCTTCCTGTCCTGTATTGCCATGCAGATCATAACAAGTCTATAATCAGTATAGCAGCCGTTTCCCTTCACAGTAGGAACGTAAGTATATAGGCGCAGAAAACCACAAGTGGCTGTCCAGTGAACAGCCAGTCAGCGGTGAAGTCAGGGCCTTGAGCAGCACAAACTAAAAATGGGTCCTTTGTTCTTGGCATGAGTGCACTGTTGTGATCTTAAGTGATCTTTATTTAAGATCACAACACGCACAGTGAATGTCAGTGCAGAAGTGCCTCATGTGCTGAACACTGTGTGCTCAGAATGGATGCCACGTAGGATCCTATTCAGGGATTAATTTACGACTGTTGCTCCAGTCTGTAGAATTTCTACAATGTGGCAAAGAAAGTTCTATGAGAGTTTTTAACGATAAATCACTAAAGGTTTAGGTAAGAGTTTGGCAGATCAATGTTGACTGTATGTGTCTGTTATCTATTATCTTTCAGAACAAAAGCGCTTGGCAGCCAAACAGAGGGAAGATGCTTGGGAGGGGAAGTGACAACAGACAAGAAGTTACCCCCCTCTCTGTTTTCACTAAATTCCTTGCTCCAGCAGGGGCTAAAGACATCCCTGTTTCTCCTTCTCTGTACACTCGACAAAGGACAGCCTACTCCTCTTCTGTTTTTCTCAGTTGGCCACTCCTTCTTACCACAGCTCTTCCCCAGAACTCGATTCTCACCCTTTTTTCCTACTTCCTGCCTTAGTCCTTCACCCACTGCCACTGAACCTCTCATCATCCACTGTCAGTTGACCCTTAGTGTTACACCAGTTAAAAGCATCCTCCCACTGTTACCTCACCTGTGTTCTCCACACTTTGTGCAGGGACTGTTGCCTCCCAGCCACAGCTGGGAGCTGAGGTGAAGAACTGTAGCCTACACTGTCCACACTGACCCTGGGCCAGCGGTGCTTTTACATCTCTAACATTGTAAGTTCTGCACGCACATAGCCTAATCATCTGGAAAAGGCAACTAATTCACTGAAAGGAAGACTTTTTTTTAATGTGTTTAAAGGCTTTATGTAAGAGGACTTCTGTTTTAAAATTGGACCTAATTAATTCCACCTGTAAATTAGCAGCAATGTATGTCGGTAATAATACCAGGGCAGCAAAAGTTTCAGGTTGTAAAGGTCCCATGTTGTATGATTTGAAATTTCCTATATATATACATTTGATTAAAGATGTTTAATGAAGGTATTGGCCTTGAGTGAGGGGAGCAGAAAATATTCAAGACCAGTGTCAAGGGGAAACTTTTGTTTGGTTTATGTAGGGTTACAAAAAATGGATGCATATGGAAAGAGATTAGTGCAAGCAGATATTGTGTTTCAGTGGCATAAATTTGAATTTATTACGCTCATTGAAATTGATGAATTAAAAAAAAAAAAAAATTGTTGAATAATTCAAAAATAGAAGATACAATTTGAAATCAAATGCATTGGCTTGACATTGAATGTGGTATTATTGAATTTAACTTAATTTGAATTTAATTTCAAGTTCAGTTGTCCCAATTCAAATTCAGCTTTTGTAATTCAGATTCAGCTTCCTGAGACATAAACCGTGGGGGAACAAGGGGACTTTTGTTTCCCGAGTGTCGACTGGAAGGCAGCCGCCTCCAGCGCTTCACTTAACCGACCACAAGCCGTGTCTGTCACTGTCTCTTGTCTATCTCCTCAGCCAATAATCAAGTCTTATTCTCTCAACTTGGTAAAAGAGTTGCAAATCAAAAAACATGTCAACACGTGGCCTAGTTAGTTACTAGCTGTTGGCTAGGTAGTGTATAATAATGGCTAACTAAATTACTGGAACCTACATTTTTGAAAAATTATGTATATTTCTTAAGGAAAACACTTTGTTACTTCAGTCCTTCACACTTGGGTGGTATTCTACACTATTACTGCTAAGTATCCAAATATGACAATGCTGCAAACTACTGTAGGTCTGCCAGGCTGCAGTACACTGCTTTTAAACCATACTAGCTGATCGCAGAGTAGCAAACTGATGTATTGAACTTCCTGTGCAGTCCAGTACTAGCAGCTAGGACGCAATCTGCAGCACTTTAACCAAGTTGGGAGAATAAGACTTGATCACTGGCTGAGGAGCTGAGTGAGCCACAGTGCCACATGACTTGTGGTTGGCTAATTGAAGAGTGTGAGCCCATCGCTGGCAGCCTTGGAGGAGGTACCCGGATGTGTCTGAATCTGAATTGCGACACCTGAATTTGAATTGGGAAAGCCGAATTTGAACTTGTAGTTCAAAGTTAAATTTGTTAATAATCACATTTCATTTCAAGACACTGCATTCAATTTCAAATTGTGCCTTACAAATTCAACTTTTGTGTTCATTTATTCAATAAATCAATTTTTTTAAGTACTTTTATGTAAGTACAATCTCTGCTGCCACTAATCTCTTCCCATAGATACACAATTTCCAAAGATGTATTTGTGTATAGCAGGATTTGTGAATTCAGCATTAGGAGTAAGGAATTTATGTTTGTTGTCATCAGTGTCCCCAATACGTTACTTTTAACTTTACAGACGCAATTCTGCAAACCTGCAGAATACCATCATGTATTCATCAGTCATATATATGACTACATGATTGAACCAGTAGATCACATTGACATTAACAATTATAGTCCTTTTCTCATGAAATATTTGGTGTCAGCATGACAGGTAACATTTCGGTAACATATGGAAAATTAGAACAACTTGCCTCTTACATGACAGTGAAGTTAATATGGTAATTTGATCTGACTATTGTTTCATTTAAACATTATGCATATAGCTGATAAGAGTTTGGAAAGAGCTTGGGAAAGTCCTTTGAATAAAAAAAGATAGTTTTTTTTTATTTTTTTTAATTAATTTTTCATGGCTATCTCTGTGTATTTTAGTTGTGATTTACTGTAGTATCAAGGACTCTTTAAGTATCAGGTATCTTTTATGTCTAGTCACCAAAACCTCTCTAAAAGACTAAAGAATAAAAACCAAATAGGTATACTGATTTGTTATTGCTTTAGCTTGCAGTTGAAGCTTAACATTTGTGAAAAGTTTTGGAAGTGCTGTTTGTGTTCCTATTTTTTTTGTTTGATCAAGGAAATGGTCAGATCTTGTGTTCCTCTAATTTGTGATTTAATAAATCCTTTTTGATTACTCCTGGGTATTTGTCACTGTTCCAGTCAGTAAGGCGACACTGCTGGTCTCAATGCACATGTGACTTTCTCTTTCAGAAACCTACTTCTAAAAATGACTTCCAATGGGGAATCTGAGCAAATGTACACCTATTTTCACCCTGAGTCAACAAGTGGACCTCCCTGTGTGCTGTTGTGTTCCCCCATCTGAACTACATGCAGCCTGCCAGCTGGCCTCAGCCCAGCCCTTTGGCCTATAGCTGCTCTTCACTGCTCTTTACCAGCATCGTGTGAGATCTGAGCCCTGCCCATAATCTCAAGCTTTACTGAGGCTTTACGAGGAGGTGATGCACCACAGAGCTGCCTACTGGGTGCCACACACACAATCATTAGATTAAGTACACAAACACAAACCACTACTAAGCAAGTGGTGGTTTCAAGTGCCAACTTTGCCCTAGACATGCAGCCTAAAGAGGCCGTTGTGTCATGGAGCAAGTGAAATATTGGAGATGTAAGGATGACATACATAAACACATAAACACAGTTATGGTCAAAATGAAGGAATAATGTAATGTCCCACCACAACAAACGACTCTGGCTCAGTTCTGTGGTGCATTTCCCGACATAGAATAAATCCAATCATCTTTCAAGATCCAGTGCAATGATTTAAACTCTGGAAAAGCAACACAATTAGCTGATTTTATTTTATTTTAGTCAGTTTTTGATGGTTAGATGGTACAAAACTAGTAGGACTGAGTGAGAGCCGAACCTTCCCTATGATTGTTCCTCCACTGCAGCCAGTATTTCTATCTTTGGGGAACAAATATCCAGTGTTGGAACTTAAGCACCCAGCAACAATGGAGGCACAGAGATTTTGGCTAGTTTGGCAAGTTGCTAGCTGGCTATTGTATGACAGACTATGGGACACCTGATTAACTATGCAGACTGTCGACCAATCAGAGAATTCAATAAAACCTGGGTGCAGGTGACATCATTTACACCAGGAACTACATTGGAATTCCAAATCTGTCTGATTCTGTTGACAACCAGAGGGAGAGTTTTTCAAAGAGTGTTAGGGTTAGTAATTTGTAATAGTAATTTGGGTAGCTTTGTTAAATTCTACCATGACATTGAGAATGCACTGGACCTTTAATTATGGGGTGGGGGTGGGGACATTCTAAGCACTGCTTACTAACAGTATAATCATAAAGTTTGATTGTCACCATAACAATCAATACGTTCTTGAACAGTAGCATCAGAGTGGTTTGCTCTAGGATGATAGTTCCCATTTTATCACAACACAAATGGATTGAAGTGCATGGCAGCAACATTAACTGTGTTAATGGCCTCTCAATAACAGATGTGATTCTTCTGAAACAGCACCAGGGACACTGTGGAGGTAGATGATCTTTTAAATCAGCATATTAGTACTGAGTAGTATCCTTGGCCTCAAGAAAATGAGTAGCCAGAAACCATGCATTAAAATGCACCTGTTATAGAGCCACTGTCACAAAGAAATGTATTTATTCTGAAGTTTCTCTTGATAATACCATGTACTTTTTCTCCCTCATTTTTTATTTTGGCTTGTCTTCTATTTAAAAAAAACAAAAAAAAAACGTACTCCCACACACACACGTTATGAACTCTGCTTTATTCTGTCTCTGGCGACATTTTGGCCGACCTTTATCAAGACATTCAAAAATACAAAACATGCTGGGTGTCTTTTATACCCCTCACCACTGATGGGCTAATCAGCCACACCATGTGCGCCCATTGGAATTATGTGAAAGTGCCCCACAGGTTAATCAACAACTCCTATATATAGAGATATAAGACAAGGAGGGGGAGCCAGCGTGGAGAAGGGGGGCAGGGCCAGAGAGAGAGAGAGAGAGAGAGAGGATAAGGAAAAGCGGACAATACATTTTTCAGCTACAAAGTTAAAAAGATGAATGAATCAACAATACCATCACCATTAGGACATTCACCTTCAACTATGACACTATATCAGTATGCAAATCTGCAACAGGGCAATACATGATCTTTAACATTGACAGACTATCAGTATGTGAAATAGCATAATAGGGTGATGGAACACAACATCAATGTAACATTACTCTTCTACCTTTCATTTACAGAAATATAGATAGGTCAAGTTCATCATCTAAACCAAAACTAGTTCCATATGTCTATAGCTCTGAAGTCCAGTATGCCTAGACAGTGTCACCTTTTCAAATCCCGTAGCTAAATGCTGTGATGGGACGATTGGCCTGTTTAAAATGGGCAGCTATAGGGTTAGTGAGATCGCCAGTGCGGATATCTGCACTATCAAAGCTCTTGTTGTCATTCCCACATAAACTTTTGAACAGCTGCATTTAAAAGTAAATGACCCCTGTGGTTGCGCAGGCTGTCTTTTGTTTTTACCTGTAGAATGTGAAAATGAATATACAAATTCTGTGCCAACTCACGAGAGGAAAAAATGAGACCAGAATAAGTAACATATTTAAAGCATAGTCTATGGGCAGCTGTGAGAGTTTCCAGTGTGTGTTTGTATGTTTTCATCAGCGGCAGTGAGGTTGGAAACAACCATAAAACACGGGTTAGCTTAGGCTCCCTGGGAAAGGATGGGAAACCCAGTTGATGGTTGAGACTGTGGAGTCTGTTGAATGGCTGAAGCCAGCAATAGAGTTAAATGGAGCAGCAAAAATGCTGTTGGGATTAGGCTGTCAACCTTAAAGGAACCACTGCATAAACTGGTTAATCTACTTTTGTTAAAGGTAAAACTTCATTATGTTATATATATTTTTTACTGTATAGTCAATTAAATAAGGGAATCATTCTCCCATACTCATTTAACCCTTTTTTCAAGAGCTGTTGAGGAAATTGCAACATTAATCTTTTCTGTCTTCCCTCTACAGTAGTAAACTGTGCAATCAAATAACCATGCCCCAAATAACCATACAGTTTGACAATCTGATGTTTATTCTTTCACTACCATTACCAAGTACTGTTGAAGGCGCAACACCGCGGTACAACCAGATCTTGTGTGATGTTGCCGACGTTCAAGAACAAACAAGTAAAAATATTTATCATAATAAAATTAACAATACAAAACACAGCTACACAGGGACAAGTATCAAGTCAAAAGTACATAAAAATTCTGTATAAATTAGTGACCTACAGAACAATATTCCAGAGAGGTAATATAAAACTGTACATGACAATACATTTGCAATACATTACAATATTTATTCAAATAAGGCAAAATAGCACCATGAAAGAAACATCAATTCTCATTCAAAACCAAAAGAACACACAGTTTTGACAGTAAGTTACTGTATTTGTAGTTTTGAACAGTGAAAGCACAGGACGTACGACTCCAGAGAGAAGTGAAACTGTACAGAGTTTTACTAGAAAGTATCTGTATTACGCGGATGACAGCTTCTCGATGTACTGTAAACATAAAGGTTGTGTTGTACTCATGTGCCTTCATGTCATCACTTTACAACTGTGGTTATGTTTTGATCGAGGGAATTAAAACTGTTAAAAATTCAAGACAATATTCTAAACTGTAAACTACTCTAAGCTTTGTTATCATGGTGACAAAAATGACACTTGTGACTGACTGCTTCCTTTAGGTCCCAGATTACCCTGTTATCTTTTGTGTCTTTTCCTTCTTTTCTGTCTCTTCCATCTTCCAACCTTCATTCCTCCCTCACTCTCCTCTCCCCGACTTTCTAACAGAAACAATCATTGGTGGTGACAAGCTGATCTGGCAATCAGGGGATCTTAATTTGCCCTTTTTGCATGAAATACCCCCCCCTTCCCTCTCTTGTTCTTCCCTTTTCCCGCCCTCCTCCCTCTCGCCCTCGTCTTTCTATTTACTGGCAAGGAATATTCTAAGCAGGAGGAGTCGTCATGTAGCATTTCTACGTTCTTCCCTCTTTGAATATTCCTTGTCGTTCAGACTCCTTCCCCTCGTGTGTTGAGGTGTGGTGAGGGGGTTGTTCAGTCGTTCTGTCCTGAGTTCTGAGTCTTCTTCATTCAGAGGAAGTTGTTGGTGATCTGACGTTGGTGGTCAAACAGGTCCTCCGCCTCGGCGCTGTACGCATCACCTGATGAAAGCAAACGGAGAGAGGCGGTGGAGGAAAGAAAGCGTTATTGGTTCAGTTGATCTGACAGCAAGCAAGGAGGGGAAAGTGGAGAGATGTAGAAATGGAGGGGGATTTAGGAGTCTTCGTACAGTACCTGCGTGGCAGCCGAACATGAAAACTCGTGCTCCGTCGTACTTGCACCGGCAGCGCATCACATTGTTCTGGAAATCGGACTCAGCCATGTCTAAGGACGGGTTAACCTCCACCTGTGAGGGGAGAGAGACAAGAGATAAGATGTTTACTGATGGACAATGGGGGAACAGCTATATTGTCATCAGGAGAGAAGCTGTGTGTCGCAGTTGTGTAAAGTGCCTCCCTCATTCTGGCACAAACTATAAGAAACTTAGATGACAAAGAGTGTCTGTTAACTATGCATGGGAACAAGTGAGAGAGTATCATTTCACTTCAGACAGTTGGGAGGCAGCTGACTTGCCATGGGAAAGACTGAGAAGCCACAGCATTACAGTTTTCTTTTTTTTTTTTTTCCTATATGGCTCATAATGTATAAAGTGGGGGTTCTAGAAATGCATGGCATCACTTTCTAATCTTATCTTGCTCCAGGAGAGAAGGGGCCAGAGATGACGATGACAGTTTTGGTTGGGATTTAAGTTACAGCCTGTCATTAGGACGTAGCCATGGTTGGTTGCCATGGTTTGTTGTTTTCCACCCTGTCTGTCTGCCATATATAAAAAAAGCACACAAATGAATTTTCCTGATACACACATCAAACAGATAACCTGACCACATATTCAATAAAGCCACTCTTTTTCATTTTATACATATGAATTCTGTGGTTCCAGTTATATTTATAGAGAAAGATTTAACTTGTTAAAATATTCAGAATTATGATTTTTTTTATTAAGTTTTCTGCCCAATTTGTGTCGGGAGCTTCATATATATTTAAGATTGCATGTTTAGAGAGGCCAATGATTTCAGCACATATTTTACAGTCCCGGTGTAAAACACCATATTAACTCGGTGGCAGCTGATGCCTTTTAAAAGTTCTTGCAATAATGCGAAACAAAGGACCCGCAGCCTATTTTACAGTACAATGAAAGGTTGTCACTGTCATATAAAAGGCTGTGAGGTTGTGCTGCTGATTTTTAAATGACGGAGCAATCAGGAGCAATCAAGCTGAGGTGGATGTGACTCACGGGTTTAAATGCATGGTCCTAAAAATGGCTGCTACCCTGCGTTTCTTGGTAAAGAGTCAAAGAAACACCCAGTGGCATGAAAGACAAGCAAGCATCTGCACACTCCCTCAATCTCTCACTTCTAACACAAATTTATGACCAACTTAACTACTGTTGCACCACAATCACAACCACAAAGTGGTGCTGGGCCATTGTAGTCATGGCAACATTGGATCTCTGGTTTATGACATGTATGTGATTATATCTCTCAAGGCATGACTCAGCATGTGCACCCATCCAGTATAGATGGACCACTCATGCATGTAGTTTACACACACACACACACACACACACACACACACACACACACACACACGCACACACACACCTACACGCACACACACACACACACACACACACATACCAAAATGAAACATCTTGATTTTGTGTAAATACTCAGAATGTAATGAGGAGTGGTAAACATCATCACTTTGCTGTCACTAAACTGTCAGAATAAAAAATAGAACAAACGACAGGGAGGGGACTGGGGCAGCAGAGTCTGTTGCCACAGCAGATGTGATGTCAAGAAAAAAACATTCAAATGAAGCAGAATAGAGATCAGATGTAAAGATGAGAAACAACCCTAACTCTCTCGCTCTATACAACTGTAAAATGCTGACAGAACTTTGGCATTGCCAATAACCCCGTACTTTCTGAAATGGTGGACTAATAATAGGTCTACTTTCTCTATAAGTGCAGGCTAAATTTGCTATTCTTAAATGCGCACACACCCTTAAACTACATACATACACCTGAACGCCTGGAAACCCAGCCAAGAACCATTTAGCTGAAATTACAGTCTCTATCACAGCTTTTATCTCATGTGCGTCTCAAAATGTTGAAATGCTCTTTTATTTTTTTTTGGCCTTTTCTCCTTATAGCTTTTGTGCTCAATTTAAGAGGCAGTGTAAGCTACTGAAATTATGGATGCTATTTCACCATGATGTGTTGAATTATTTTCTTTACTGCCTTTTTGTTAACTGGATTGTAACAGAATCACAACTTAACTTTAACGATAGCTTAATGAACATATAACAGGACTAACTTTAGAACTGACCATGGGAGATTTTTTTAAAGAGAATTCTGTAATAAATGATGCCTCCTGACCTGGAAAATGTATTCACCAGGGCGTACGTCCGTGACGTCAACCCACTGGCAGTCAATGTCATGGCGGTAAGTATCCCAGCAGCCCACTGAGATACCCTGCTGACCCATGTTATAGCAGGCATACCGCTTATGGAGACCTGGGAGATGAAACAGATGGAAACATATGGGAGAGGTACAATGGGGAGAATATGATGTGTAAACTGTAACAGGCAAACAGGCATTCATGTGCTCTGCTATTTATGCATTGAAATCACTGCAAAATGATTTAAAATGGAAAGAACTGGTCTTTTTTGGTGAGTTTATAATGATTATGAAGGATCTTGAGGAAGACACAATAAGAAGCTGTCTAGCCAAGTCAGTTTAGGCTTGGCCCTTGATCCTGCAGTCTGCTGGGGTTTATGCTTTTATGTACTTTTGCTTTTTTTTATTTTGTGGTTTTGCTTATGCATATTGTTGTGTGTTATTTATATCTCATTTTTGAAGTCTGTCATGATGCGCTTTCTTTGCCAGGTCTCTTCCAAAGAAGACAGTGTATTTCTGTGATATGAATGTGTAAGAAGACGCGTCTTACCTTCGGGACAGTAGGTGTCCTCCAGACAGAAGCTGGCTTTGTGACCTTCAGCCACCTTAGTTCCATTGAGCGTCAGGAGGTCGTAGTGGGTGAACACCTCAATACTGTGGTAGTGCCTGAGAAAAGGGCAGATAGGAGTGGAAGATGAGTTGTGGAGGGGCAAAGAAAGAGTGGGATAAGGGGGAGGTAAGACAAAAAAAAAGACAAAAAGTCATCAAAGATACCGATAGAAATCCCAGCGGTGGAAAGAGTACTAGAATGTGCTACTCAAGCAGAAGTATTGGTATTGCTACTTTGCTGATCATTTACTTAAGCAAAAGTCAAATTAAAAAAATCTACTTAAAGCAATATTCCACTTAGTTTTAACAGGGGGTTAATTGGCCACCAAGAACGGATGCAGCTGGATGAGTTTGTAGCGTTCGGATTTTTACTTCCTATTCATTTGAATGAGGCCACGAAAATAGCCTGAAAACTGACATTTAACACGTTTGTGAACAGATTCAACAACAACAGATCCCGCTACTGTGATCTTCAACTGACGTTTTGTCATATTTTTTAGAACATAATTTCACCAAATAGCATTTTTATTGATAGACAAGAACATAGCAGAGGGATACATGCCTCCGCTATGTTCTTGTGCCAACGTATAGCGGGATCTGTTGTTGAATCTGTTCACAAACGTGTGAAACGTGTGAGTTTTCAGGCTATTTCCGTGGCCTCATTCAAATGAATGGGAAGTAAAAATCCGAACGCTACAAAATCCTCCCAGCTGCATCCAATCTTGGTGATTAGTTTATGGTATGGTTTTCATGGCAGTCAACTGTCAAATAACCCCCATGTTAAAACTAAGTGGAATATTGCTTTAAGTAAAAGTAAAAAGTAGCTCTTTTAAAATGTAAAAGTAAAAGTTACTTTTTAGAAAAGAGAACATTGTTAGATGTGATCTTTCCCATGCGATTCTAAAAGGACGAGAGGACAAACTAGATTCTTTTTCTTTATTTGGAAATGACCAAATAAAATGCACAAACAAAGTAAAGCCAGATAACTCTTCTCACTGTGAATGGCTCCACAATTGGCCAGTTTACGTTGGTCTAGTTTCTGATGCTTATGGAGAACCTACAAAATGTGTCTCTAATGGATGTGATTTAAAATGTAGTGAAGTTTAGTACTTACGTAAAAATGTACTTAACTAAAAGTAAAATTACTGACTTTAAAAAATACTCAAAAAAGTAAAACTACACAAAAAAGCTACTCAACTGCAGTAACGTGAGTAAATGTAATTAGTCACTTCCAGCCTTGTTGTTCTCATAAGCTACTCTGCTCTTGTTTATCTTGAAGGACCTCCCAGAAAAAGAGCTATGGACTCACAGAAAAGGAAAGCCCAACATTTATTTGAAATACGGCAGCCATAATTCATGTTACGATATTGTGAAGGCGTTAGATAGACAACGCCAGCAATAGTAAAAAAACACACTAGCAGACAGTCAGCTATCAGTTTGTTGCTGCTCTTTCTGTCATTACGAAACCATTCCCAGCAGAGCAGAGCAGAGTCTGCTGAAACTGAAAGTTAAACCATGCATTTGTTGGTTGAGGAGGTAGTGATTGGGCTGCGGCTGGGAGAGACACTGAGCTGTGCTTCTCGTTTTGGGACACAGAACCACAACCACTGAGATAAGAAGCCAGGCTGGGCTGAGAAGGTCAGTGAGAAGGAGGTTTATTGTAAACATCATTTTAGTGGATAAAAGATAGTGCTTATTGTGTTAAATAACAGACTTTTATATGTCATTTGTTTAGTTATTTATGGTACAGATCTCGGATATACCGCTGCATTATCCCTGTGCTTCTCATCCACTCGCCAAACCTTATATTCTATCTTCTACTGTAAACACTTATTACTTTTACCCCTGGTGACAAGCATCTTCCTGACGTTCTCTCTCCAACTTTGATTCCTCTTCTTCTCATATGACCTATGTTGCCTCTAAGCCAGTTATGTCCAGTCCTGTACCACGGACGAGTAGTTTTCAATCCAACCAAACATTGCAGCAGCCGATTTCACCAAATAGTTCCTCACTCCCTCTCTGGTTGAAGGTGTGAAATCAGCTGCTGTGGTGTTTGGTTGGATTGAAAACCTGGAGAAATGCTGGAGCCTCTCAGTTCCTATGCAGCCTCTTTAATCTCCGTCTCTCCCCCCGATGTCTTACCTGTGACACTGGTGCCATGTCCAGCTTTCTCTGGTGGCCCTGGGTCTGAAGTCGGCGCGGCCCATGTTCATGATGCGGGAGGAGAAGCGCAGCAGGCGGCGGTGTCCGTAGGGCCAGTTCATCCTGGCAGCGGAGGAGGACAGGCAGTTCTCCTCGTTGGCGCAGGTCAGCAGGTGGAGGGGCCGGTCCTCCAGGTAGGCCGTCTCTTGGACAAGCTGGGCGTCCAACACGAGGTCAGGAGCCGCTGTAGGGGTCAAGGGTCAGCGTTAGCATGACAACCGCTGTACAGTAAATACAAATGTACAGCGTGTGTGTACTGATGCCGGGCTCACTCTCTACACAGGTGACTCCGGCGGCCCTGCCCTCTCCTCCTCTGGGACAGTAGACGTTTGCGTTGCGGCGACACTGCTGGATAGACATCTCAGTGCCGACGCAGTGAGTTCCGCTGAGAGCCAACTGAGCGGCATCTGCAGAACCAGGCCAGTACCAGGTCTCCTGCACAGAGAGACAAGGAGAAAACACACACACACACACAGACCCTTGAGAGCTGATTTGTGAAGTTGTGCACAGAAGCGTCTGGAAGAATTACTGGAGGAGGATGTGAAAACTGTGAGAGTTGAAGGCAAATAGCAGCTAGCGCTATAACCATTAAACACCATTTTTTTTATAGGAACTATCAGTACACATTATCACATTTTCCACTCTTTTTTTTTTTTTTTTTCACAATTTTAAAACTGCCTGTTAAATGTTCCCAACAACCCCCCCAAAACACACTCACACTGGCCTTTCCAAGCACAGGTCTATTTTGAGCTTGTTTGCTCTCTGAATTTCTCCCTCTCCCGATCTCTCTTCACCTCACTTTCCCTCTTTTATTTTTGTTGCGCTGGAAGTGGACGTTTGAGAAGCCTGTAATTACCTCAGGCCTTGGTAATAACACAGCACAGACACACAAACAGCAGCAGAACGGAGAGAGAGAGAGAGAGAGAGAGAGAGAGAGAGGCGTAAAAAGAGGAGTAAAAAAAGAATAAAATATACAAGGAGAACAAAAGAACAAAAGCTGAGAGAAACAACCGAGAGGGAGAAAGGAGAGTACTGTGAGAATGAGGTCAGAAAATTGCAAGAGACTTTGCAGAGACAAAATTTCTCTGTTCTATTCTGTTCTATTCTATTCTAATATTTCCTCACCTGGTGAGCTCTGGAAGCAAAGCCGAAGCCCAGCTGCCGACAGACCACCATGGCCTCGTTGATGCCCCAGTTCTCGCTGCAGACGGAGCCCCAGCGCTTGACGCCCCCGACCTCCATCAGCACCTCCACCCGGCCCTCCGCCTTCTCCCTGCCTCCTGCCAGGCGCACCTGAAAGTGGAGGAAGCGGAGGGAGAGTGTCCCTGTGTGTCTGTGTATTCATCATCCCCTTGAATCTTTGCACCTTTTGTTGCAATCAAGATGAATTCATTTTCGCAAGTGTATGCAAATAGAAGCGAGTGGTTATCATGAGAAACAGTGCCATATTTGGGTGTGTGTGTGTGTGTGTGTGTGTGTGTGTGTGTCTGTCTCTGTGAATATGTGTATACGTGTGTGTGAGCGTCTCTCACCGTAGCCTGCAGGCCGGTGTTAGGGACGTTGCAGCGGACTGCTACATCCTGGGTGTGTTTGACTGTGTACAGCGGCACCTCTCTGTAGTGACAGTCCATGATAGACCTCTCCCTGCCTGTACACTGCACACTGTTGATGTGGATGGGACCAGTACCTACAGGGAGGGCAGGGAGCGAGGGATGATTCACATGTGTCCTGACAAATATAGGCCACACGCAAAAAGACATTGCTGACACGCACATGCACACACGCACTCATATAAGTTTCTAAAACCTGATGGCTATTCAAACTGGGCCACTGGCAGCCGCAGATCACCGCAGAGAGAGATTAAAAGACCAGACATGATCAGAGCCTCTGATGTGGCTCCGAAACAGAACTTAGCCAGAGAGCGCTCTGTCCAAATTACACTGTATACTGCACATTGCACATCAGGGTCATGTTTTATACACTAAAATAGATACCAAACTGCCAAAATGGAGGAAAATCTTTGAACGCGTCTGTGTTTGCGTAGGTGTGTGAGGCCCAGGCTGAGACCCTATAATTTGGGCTCAAATGGCTAATGATGTCATCAAGTGGAGCTGGAAGGACGTGTCGCTGCAGTTGGTGGCTCTAGCTGCCCATCTTTTCTGACTGCGCCCCAACCATCAGCCCTCACATGGTCACCGCAATGCATAGATCCATCTGATTCTAATATATGTTCTGTGGCCACAGCATCAGTAAAACTTACTTGAAACTTGTCTTGAGGTATGGAAAGCCAGAATGCTCCATCCTGACATTTAATCGTGTTCTTTATTTAGACATAACAGCACCACAGCACCTTCTTTAATAGAGTCCTAAAAGTAGCACTCAAGTAGTTTATATAAACTACTTCATAAAGAAAAGTAGGGAGAAGGAAGTGCAACCACCGTTACAGGATATGCTATGTGCTCACTGGGGCAGAAAGATAATGGGAGGAAATGGATGTGATTATGGAGTTACTGCAGAGGTACAGCAAGAAAAAATGAGGATAATTGAGTGTGTGAAAGTAGGGTCTATTTCCTACAAATAATCTATTATTATTAGACAACTTAGTGGCTATGCCCATGCTCACAATTTGTGCCAAAATTATCACAATCTTTCTGAATGTTTGGGCCGGCCAAATATGCACCCTGCTGATTGCTTGACATCCTGGTTTCAAAGCCGGTTTCAAACGTTTCACATACAACAGGTTTATTTTGACAACAACACACGCTGTTGTTTTGGCCGCTGGAACCTACTAACATAGTTTACACTCTTATAATTGGTCATGGGTGGAATTCCACAACAATCAGCTTCTCAGTGGGAAGTAGAAGCCAGGCTGTAAACATTTTCACTGGGTTTATTTGTCCGCACGGGGCCGGTTCTTGGAGTACTGTGTAACTCTGTTTAGGAACAGACATTTAGTCTGAGAAGCTGTGTTTAGTCTAAGAGGATCACTGACTAAACCGATCTCATGCTCAGGGTGCGTGGTGAACTTGGGAACTGATTCAAAGTCGCTACCATTCAACACTCAACTGATTATAGATCAGTGGCCAGTGAGTTGTCATTACACTCCTCCTTACCAAGGATCTTATTTCATGAATGAAGTTATCCAATCACTTAGGACAAGGAGACCGGTAAAGGCCAATGACAGTTTTGTTTAAACACACACACTTCTGCAACCCTTGTTGATCCCTGGTCAACTGGTCATGGGGAGTAAAGTTGAATGAGATTTTGAAGATCACCAGAGAGATTGAGAGTGCAGTGTGCGTGTGTGCATGTGTGTGTGTGTGTGTGTGTGTGTGTGTGTGATGTCCCGTCTCACCCTGCCCCAGCTGAGCCTTGTTGAGGGCCTCTTTGGCTGTCCCGAAGCCCAGCTCCCTGCAGACGACGCTGGCTGCGGTGAGGTCCCACAGGTGGTCAGACACCGAGCCCCACTTGCCCTCCCTCAGCACCTCCACACGGCCCTCTCCCAGCCGCGGGCCGGCCTTCAGGCGCGCAACCGGCTGGAGGGGAGAGGAGACAGTTGGGATCACAGAGGAGGGATGAGGAGAAAAGGGTGCGTTACGGGTGCGTGTATATTAGTCATTTAAAGTCACAATGAAACCGCATTTTGAGAGTTTCTTTCTTCCTTAATGTGATGTATTTCCTCTTGAAACAGGATATTGGGGAGGGACATAACGCCCGGAGGAATCATTCAAAAGTGTAAACCAATGAGATGTCAGTTAGGGAGAGAAAGGCAGTTTGATTTGATGGGAAGGGTTGAGCGGCGGGATTGTTAAAAAATCTGTGATGGTTTTACTGGTTGGAATTTTTCTGCACACCTCCTGGGACATGATCCTCCATTTTCCAGGAAGTAAAAGTAATGAGATTTTGATGGAAAAATACAATACAATATATATTTTGAGAGCACTTTCTATATTTTTTTAAATTTTAATCAACCTACACATACATTCTTGGAATTCCAACGCCACACTCACCTGCACGGCGGGGGGAGCAGGCGGTCTGCCGGAGCGGGTGAACTGGGATCCAGGGACACAGCGGACCACAGCGTGCATGCCCCCCCGACACGGGACATCGCTCCTGGGGAGGGACAGCTG
Organism: Centroberyx gerrardi; assembly: GCF_048128805.1. Classification (NCBI taxonomy): domain Eukaryota; kingdom Metazoa; phylum Chordata; class Actinopteri; order Beryciformes; family Berycidae; genus Centroberyx; species Centroberyx gerrardi. Next base: position 18,677,672 of record NC_135999.1, on the reverse strand, counting down.
AGACTGGCACTGGGACAGAGAGACCTCCACACCCTGACACTGCACCTTCTCCACCCAGTAGGCCTTCTTACTGGACTGTGTCCTCAGCCTGGTTGGGGTTGAGGGAGATTTTTGTAATCATAGCAATCATGAACGATTATTATTATTATTACAGCCATAGTTACGAAGATGACGACGACGATCATCATCATCACTGATACAGAAGATACAGAGTTGAACGTGATGTTCCAAAGATCAGATGCTGATTTTACCTGGAAGATGGATCGGCTAGTTTGGAGTCCCACAGTTTCCTGAAAGACACAGAAAGTCCTTCATCACAGTCCTTTATCTACTTTTGGCTCTACATGATAAACAACCAGTTATCCTACACTCCCTCACTCTCTCATTTACTGTCCCCACATCTTTATCCATCTCTCAAGCTTCATCTGCTCCTGTGTCCTTCTCCTGCTCAATCTCATCTTTCTTCATTCATCCTCTTTCTTTTTACCTTTTTACCTACACTCCCTACTCTTCAATTCTATCTCTCAAAGCTGAAAGCTGTAAATATGAAGGAGACACAACGGTCTGGAAAGGGCGTGTGGTGGTTTTGTGGTTAAACACAACCCTCATGTGAAAGAGGAAGACGGAAAGAGAGAGAGAGAGAGAGACAGAGAGAGAGAGAGAGAGAGAGCGAGACAGAGAGACAGACAGACAGAAAGAGAGAGAGAGACAGACAGAGAGAGATAGACAGAGAGATAGACAGAGAGAGAGAGAGAGACAGACAGACAGACAGACAGAGAGAGATAGACAGAGAGATAGACAGAGAGAGAGAAACAGACAGAGAGAGATAGACAGAGAGAGAGAGAGAGAGAGAGAGAGAGAGAGAGAGACAGACAGACAGAGAAAGAGACAGACAGAGAGAGAGCCCTAAGGCAGTAAGGCTCCACATAATTCCCTCTCTCTTTCTTTCCTTTCAAACCGGCACCAGCTTGCCATGTCTTTTTTAGTTCCTCCATTCATGGGTATTTCTGTTTTAATGTTTGTCTATATGTCTACAGTACGTCTGGTTTGGGACGTACATGTGGAAAAATACTATAAATACGCATAAGGTACCATACATTAATCCATGCTAACAGCCTTATTGAGGTCTGCCAACTTCCACATGGTTTTCAAAACTGTGTCCAGTTTCTTGGCTATTACCTTAAACTAGAGTCACATTGTAAAAGTAAACACTGTGTATATACAAAAAGAGGCTCCCTGCACCGAGAGGGTGTGCACGTGCATACACACACACACACACACACACACACACACACCCCACAAATGGATGAATTAAGACCTAAAACAGCGGAGGAAAAAATGGGAGAATTCAATAAAAAGCATGATTCACAAACCAGGCAGAGTCTGGGAAGTATCCCTCTGTGACACACACATGCACATAGACAAACACACGTGCACTCACACACACACACACACACACACACACACACACTTGAGCTGACCACTTGCATCACCCGGCATAACCACAGACAGGTGCAGGGTGACTGACGCCCTTCATGAATGTGACCAAACTAAATGAGTCACAACTCCAAGTATAGGCAGGAGGAGAGTTTACTGTACAACCAAATGCATGTTGCATTAAATATTTGGCAAACTAAAGTCGGAGATGCTTCCTCTCCAGGAGAACCCCGGTCTCCTGGTATTCCACTGTTAAGTTATTATGCTCATTCCCAACATCGGCTGAGACATGCCGATGGGGCTGACAAGGCCTATGAGGAAAACCACACTAGGAACCCCAAGCCAGTGCGACTAGGGAACCATTTGTAGCAGAAACCACATACAACGGAACAACAGGCTAGAAAGTAAAGGGAGAATATCTCAGATCATTCTGCCTTGAGACATTTTGTCACATTTTGTAGCTAAAGGAAAATTCCACCCTTACACTGTTAGATATCAGCAGTTTTTTTTGTTATTTTGTGATGTTATAATTTACTTTTTTGGTCTACCCATGTTCCTTCAACCTGCCTCGGCTACTTTTTATGGTCTATTGTCAGTGGAGAAATGGGTACTTTTACTTCTTCTACACTGAATTGCTCCCTGTATGATTGTTGAATGTTGGAGCTAAATGTTGAGTCTAGACAGAAGCCCTTGCTCTTTGATTCTGAGCGACTGACACCAAAACCTGACATTTAGCTACCTCTGATGTTTTAGATAGCTGAAAAGGTTTCTGCTATCCAATTCCATTGTAGCTGCGCTGTAAATATTGAATGGGCTCTGAAATGAGAAAAAGTTACATCACCAATAGCTGCTTTTTTTTAAGAGTATCCAAATGTTTTAGGGTGGATTATTCCTTTAAGTTGTTGAAGACTGTTGGGGGTTATGGATCCGATGACATGTGACTGGGAATGTGTGTGTGAGTTGTGCATGCTTGTATGTCTTTGCTTGCGTGTGAATAAGTGTGTGTCTGTGTGTTTGTGTGTGTGTGTGTGTGTGCGCATTAGCCTATCTATGTGTGTGTGTCTATATGCTTGTGCGGCAATTTAAAATGTTTCATAACTCTGTGGTAAATTAAAATGAGAGAGACAGACTATAAGAGGGTGTTAGTTCACGGGATAGGGAGCGGGTGGGTGGGTGGGGGGGGCGACAGGGGAGGGAGTGCTACCCATATAATTGTCTGAATTGCTTGGCAGTGTCTACAGTGCGGTCGAGCAGTAGCATGTTGGTTCACACACACCAGACATGGAAATATGCACGTACATATCAACTTTCCCTGCCTTGCCTCTGTAAAAAGAAGGCTCTTTAAAACCCCAGCCTCGTCACCCGGCATTGTGACTGGATACTGGGAAACAAGGAGCGAGTGATGTAAGATTGCAGTTTCTGTGAACTGGGCAACTTTTATGAGCTCCACATAACTTCTCGGGAAGAGGAAAAGCATGTTCTCATGGGTTTCAGAGCTTAACACACATTCGCGTTGCCCCCTCTGAGAGATGATAGCGACGCCTGATTAGGATTCGCTTTGGGCTGTGGGGTAACAGAGCAGAAGTGGATGGCGAAACAGGTTGAAGCCTCCTCACTCATTTGTGCGGTTTCAAGGAAGGGAACTGAACCACAGCATCATGCCTCAGGCACAACAAGCAGCTTCTGACCGCACCACTGCTGTATCCTTTCAACCTGGAGAAGACTGTCTCTTGCTTCTCAGGATCTTTGGTTTGAGGCCAGCTTTTTTATGCAACTCTGACCACACAATACCATAAGCCGCACTGGAGACTAGAGGAGTGACTGACAGGAAAGGAGAGAAAACCTGTTATTATGTGAATGCTGGAACAATCTGCTCACTCAGGAGACAGTAGGTTCACAACAGTCTCCAGCCAGTTCCACGATTCTCCATAGAAAGAGAATTTGCAGTATTATAATAATGTACTTTCCATGGAATGTGGCTTTTAGCATAATTGCCACAAAGGCATAAAAGGCATAAAAGAGGCCTTTTAAAAAAAACAAAGCAATAACTGAGGAGGGGAGAAGCGAGGAGCAGGGGGTGAAAGTCAATTATATGAACTGGAGAAGTTACCGTCAGCCTCAAAGGCAGCGTGGATGTGATGAAACAAGGGAGCTGGAAAATGGCTTTAGCACTTGTCCTTTTCTAAGCAGAGTGAAGTGGGGGAGTATTTAAACATCTGTTAAAGTGCGCAGAGCAACTTAACAGGCAGAGACAAAGGCAGTCACACCACATGGCCAGAGAGGGAAGTGCTGACACAGCAAAGGGTGTGCAGCAGGTTCAGTCAAGGGAATATTCTAGATTAGACGATCTCTCCCGGCTCTTCCCAGACGCAGACCATAATTACAGTTGTTCCAATGGACACAACCACCGAGGAAGACCAGGCACAGATGACTGCCAGTATGCTGGGTAGGACCAGGAGACGTGACTGTTATCATGTGGATCCATAAAAAAAAATCTGGTCATGGCTGTTTACTGTTGTCACTAGTGTGTAAAATACGTCATGCTTTCAACCTCAGAAAACATTTGTAAAAAAGCAGTCAAAAATACGCTAAAACACAAATATCTGCCTCAAAATACTTCATCGCATACAGCACCAGATGCCAAACATCAGGTTTATGCTGCTTGTTCCTTTCTTCTGACAAAAAAAAGAACTTTCCTTTCCCCCCAGCTGTTTACTGTGGGACAGAAATGGCTGCTCCATTCATCTCCTATGTGGTTAGGTGGAGGTTGACAAAAAACACAAACAACATTCTCTGGCATCGTCCGGTCTTTAAACAAGCGGCTGCTGGGGGACTTGGCACGGGAATACAATGTTCCTCTGGACACCGCTCATGTATTTATTAGCGTTGTCCACATTAGCCAAAAGTCCACTTGGAATGGATTTAGAAAGCGATTACAAATTTGGTGAGAAATACTGGTGGGAAAACAACACTGTAATACTAAAACAAACCAGACGCAGCAATGGTCAATTAATAGCAACTGAACTGAAGTCTCTCAACATTCATAACTCCTCCACAGCGCCTCCGACTTGACCATAGAAATCACCCACTCAAGTGAGTTGAATTGTGAAGTTTAGCTCTTCTCATAAAGTCATTAAACAGTTTACAGCATCACTGCATCTGAACTATACAACTCTAAAGAAACCTTGAGAGATGAGAGACTCAGGGATAGAGAGAGAGAGAGAGAGAGAGAGAGAGAGAGAGAGAGACCTACTCAGTGGCAGTGGCATGGTGAACAGGGCAGCTGAGGAGAAGCAGCTTCACCCAGAGCAGAGCAGGACACAAGGTGTAATTATTGGAGACATGGAGAGACAGATGGCACAGGGCAGAGCAGTGGTCAGTACAGTCGTCCTGTTAGCCAAGCCATAAAAAGACCTCTGTGGGCAGACAGACAGACACACAGAGGGCTGTGTGTGCGTGTGCATATGCGTGTGTGTGTTTTCATGTGTTTATCTGTGTGTGTGTGCGCGTATGTGTGTAGGATCTTGAGGGTAGTTTATGTAAAGTCTCATAAGATGCTGTGTGCTGAGGGTGGAGGGAGGGATGTATTAGCGCGCGCGCGCGTGTGTGTGTGTGTGTGTGTGTGTGTGTGTGTGTGTGAGATATGTGGTTGTGGTGTTGGGGTTTTGATGGTGCATGTGTTAGGGCTTTGAAGGGGTTTGTGGAGGTGCTTTAGAGGTTATTTATGGCTAAAGTTAGACGGACGGAGTTGGATTCATCCAGACATTAACAGGATAACAGCCTGACATTACTAGAGCAAATGAAAAGGGGCACAACCACCATGAAAACATGTTAATCCTTGAAAAAGAATGGACAGTCAAGTGGAAGAAAAGTTAGTATATAGGAAATTTGAGAAAGGTCACCTGGATGCCTGCTTGTCAAATATCTAAAAGACTGGAATAGAGCCATCAACCATCAATACGAAGTGTAGTAGAGGCATAGACAGAGATACACAGTAAGAGGCAGAGACCAAACTGCCTGCTTGGTGAATCAAAGGTCAAGGAAGCTGACTCTTCCTCGTCTACCACTCTGCATCAGGAAGTGCTGTCACATACAGTTTTCACTGGGAGTTTCATAATTATATGAGATTAGAAGACATGTAAGGGAGGTTTCATGTAAAGACACACAGCTTGATGATGATAATCTTGTAGTCTGGGTCTGACATTAATAACATACTCTTTAGGCCTATTTTAAAAGTCTGTGACGAGGCCCACTGAGCCAATGGGGCAGACGGGCTTGGCGGGCGGCCTGGCTTGGGTATTGCCACAGTGGACCGGGGAGTCGTGCCATGTGCGGTCGTACTAATGACAGCCGCTGTGGTTAACCTCTACTACAGGGGGGATGGAACGGCAATCCAGGCATAGGTCCGCCTAAGCCGTGAAGGGATGTGCAACTCCACCACACTTTTCCATCCCTTTCATACACATGCATGCGCACAGACACTCACACTCTCATACACAAACACTCTTGCTCTCTCTCCCTCCCTCTCTCTCTCTCTCTCTCTGCCTTATCCACTCTCACATGCTCACCTGTAAGCGTTTTGGTCAAATGGCTCTGCAGCAGGGAATCCTAACATGCCACAGACGACGCGGCTGCTGCCGAGGTCCCATCCCTGGCTACACACATGACGCCACCTCCCAGCATGCTTCACTTCCAGCACGCCCTCTGTCACCAGACCGCCGTGGTTGCTGGACAGTACAGACCGTAGACGTACCTCCTCCAAGCGAACCCTGTCTGAGCCCTGTCCAGAGGACATACAGCCATCTTCAGATTGCAAATAATACACTAAGGGTATTATATATAAGGATATAATAATACACTAAGGGTATTATATATATGGATATAATAATACACTAAGGATATGTATTCACCCTGGAGCCACTGCTAAAGCTAACTTCCTTTTTTATCTTAAATAAAGGGTTTTAAACATTTGCTCTGCCATAGGGATGGAAATGGATTTCTGTTACACTTTTTGATGGCTTGACTCCAAACTCAACCCGCATCAACAGAGGTTTTGTCAAGCAGTCTAAGATAGGATTATTCTTGATAAACATTACGTCATCTTTATTGAAACAACAATTTGTCACATTGTTTAACCAAATAACATGATAAGATGGAATAGTATGTCTCTAATCATTATGCCCTCTAATCATCCACAGTACATAGGCACCAGGAAGGAAACTAACAGAAAACAGGGTGTGTGTTTAATGTGTCAGGGTGAGTATCATGATGATTACAAAATGGTAAAGAAAATGTAAACTCAGCAAGATTACAAGAGAGGAAGCCTAGCACAAGCGTGATAAATGTCTTGCTATTTCCTTCGTGCAGAGCTCTTGGTCTGAATTAGTGGGATGTTTGAAGAGTTGGGACGATTCAACAGCTGCTGGTTGGGTCCTAAACTTCAGGCCCTGCTGGTGAATATGAATTGGATCCGGAGGAGGCCTGGTTTTAGGCTTGTCTGTAATTATGTATGCCCAGTCGCCTGTAGCTTCGCCATTGACATTTGTGTATGGGAGTCTGCATAAAGCTAGACTGCACTACTGGACATTGTGTGTGTGTGTGTGTGTGTGTGTGTATGTGCATGTGTGTGGATACAAGATTAATAAATCCTTTCTTACCTGGGTATAGTGTGCATCAGTCTCCAGTCCCATGTCTGGGAAATTAGGCTCTGCTTCTACATGGTTCCCACTGGGCTGCTGATGCCTCTGAGACTGGGACTGGGACTGAGACTGAGACTGGGACTGGGAACGTGTCTGGGACTGGGACTGCCTGTTCACCTGCCCCTCTGCCTCCCGTCTCACTGCTTGTGGACTGGTCCTCCCCGTGTCCTGCCTCTGCCTGTAGGCTGCACTGTTAGCCAGGCGGGACGGCAGCTCGTGCCCCTGTGGCACAGCTGGGCTGACCTGCTGGCCCGTCCTTGAACCGCCAAGATTCCGTCGCAAGATTGGGATCTCATGGCCGTAGCGCTGTGGTGAACTGTTTCCCCGACGGGAAGTAGATGGGCCGCGGTGGAGGGCAATCTCATGGCCAGCCCTAGATGAAGAGGAGATGTGGGCTGCTGGGGGGGGCACAGACTCTGGTTGTGGAGCTGGGGGTGGCGGGTTTCTCCCTCGTGGTTGGGATGGCTGTTGCCCGGAGGATGAGGGGGCCTCCTCTAAGGAGACCGGGGGGAAGCCAGATCTCCTCGCTGGGCTGCAAATGACCCCCAGGTCCTCAGCATGGGTACAGTCATTGATTCCCCAGCCATTGGAGCGACAGTCTGCCAGGGAGGCTTCTGTGCCCTTGCAACGCACATTGTCCAACCAGATCAGACCTGAAAGTAAGAAAGTGTGGAATCATTGAAATAGCAACTTTATCAGTTAGTAAGTTAGATAGTTGTTCAATGTAAATTGTCAATGCAATGATGTACAGCACTCAATACAACAGAAGAAGAGGAAGAAGAATGTAAAAACAACCAAGAAGCCAATTCTAAATAAAATGGGCATGGCTGGACATACCTTGTCCCTCGCCAAACTTGGCACTGTGTGCCCAGGTTAAGCTGCGTTGGAAGCCCAGCTGGCGACACACCACATTGGCCAGGTTAATATCCACCTCATCGTCACACACTGTGCCCCATGCTCCGTTGTAGAACACCTCCACACGGCCCTCATTTGCGCTGCGGCGGCCTATTCCTGCTAGACGCACAAGCACCTCCTGGGCAGTCAGTGGAGGGGGGGAGAGAAGGAGCAGGAGGAGAAGCGTGGACAGGGAGCTCACGCACAGTAGGTGACCCAACATCCTGAAAAAAAGGAGATTGGAGAGTGAGTAGGCCCTAATGGGCATGGAAGGGGATGGCACGGAATGGAGGAGGTCACAAATTTGGTAAAGACGAAAAGAGAAAATGGAAAGGAGAAGGTGAAGCAAGAGCAAAGAGAAAGAAGGTGAATGTATGAGAAGAGGTATAGAGACATAAAAGCCACAGAGTATGAAGGTGCTAATGCATTATCCTCATCCAGACACTATAGACACTATAATCTAGCTCATTGGAGTTTATCACATAGAGCTGTCTAATATTTGACAAATAGTTAATGCTGTTCTGTAAAATAGCACAAAAGGATCTTAAATGAATGTGATATACCTTTCCTACCCTCATATAGATGTGCTTTTGACATTTTGTCAAGTGTTCTGCTTCATAATACTGTGAATAAATGTGCACACACTACCACAAAAATCCAAAAATCATGCGACGCCATGGAACACACATTCCAACCCCTGACAAGACATATAATTAGAAACTGCTCTTCTAACCCTAATGGGACATTCCACAGCAAAATGAAAGATTGATAGATGTTTTTATTGTTTATACTAATCAGAGTGACATACAGGACAGTCAGAAACTTGAAAATAGCTGAGAATGTAGCCCTCAGTCTGAACCAGTCTGGGGAAAGGGAGTACTGTAATAACCAAAGCTAAAAGTAGCCTCTCCATCCAACCCACGGAAACTTTGGCTATCCGCAAACCCTCAAGCATAGCTATATGTATTTAGCCAACAGACACATAAGCAAATAAACACCACCATAAAAATGTTTCTCACACATAAATAAGGCATCGCGTCTGCTTCTGTGAGAGACATTTTGGGTAATGAGCAATGATTAATTCATCTTTGCCTGGTCCGTCCCTTCAAGCTGTTTCCTCTATAGGAGAGGAAGAGACTGAAGAGATAAGGAGCAAACTGAGGGAGGGGAGATCTGGAGGATGAGAGAATCACCTTATAGTAAATTCATCCACCCAGGGTTCAGTGGTGGGTCAAATCCTGCTCTATATGGATAACATACGTACAAAAAACAGTGCCAACAAAAATGTGTATATGAAAACAGCAGAAAAGCGTAGTGAGGAATGAAGTAAAGCGGACTAGAGAAGAGATGAGTGGTGGATATGAGTTTAGGCAGCTACAGTGATGAAATCCTGTGAAAAAAAAGAGAGTGAAGTAAAAAGGGACAAAGGATGAGACAAAGAAAGGGTCCAGGGAAGAGAAGAGGAAAAAGTTGAAGTTGAACTCACCTCTCTGTTGATCTCAGCCGAGAGTCAATACCTCCCCTTCACTGGGAGAAAAGAAGGGAGAGAGTACTAGAGGAAAAGAAGGCAGTGAGACTTGGTCCTGCTGTCTCCCTATTCTCCTCTTTTCCCTCCCTCTTTCTTTCTCTGTCACTCCCTCAGATCTGCCAATTTCTCCATCCCTCCCATTTCCTTTCATGTAAAGCTTTTTTTTTTGTTTTTTTTCATTTGGTAGCTTTTGTCCTTTTCATCACCTATCACCCATCAAAGAAAATCTGGAGAAGGAAAACAGACCACAGAAATCAATTAAAAAAAAATAATGCTGAAGAAAAAACAGTGCAAGACAAAATGAATGAAGCAGTTATTTGGTTCAAGTGCCCCAGTAGTCAAATTAGAAAACCAATAATAGTCATTGTGTTGATTGGTTAATACGTATTCTAGCAGAATATTGACCTGTTAACACTTGCTCTCTCTAAATTATGCTGCTACCTCTGGAGCAGGTAGGCCAACTCCTAAACTAACCTCACTCTGCTGGTCACATGGTCCGGCTACATGGGACACGTGAGTTCAACTTACACAAGACCATGATTTTATAAAGACGGTCTCTGCCCTTTTTCTCTCCTCAATCCACATACACACACACACACACACACACACACACACACACACACACACACACACACACACACACACACACACACACGCACACACATGCACACAAACTCGACTCAATGAACATCTGCGTACTTGAACTTGTTGTATATTGATTTCCCAAACTCTTACCCTACAACTTAAATCTAATTCTAATTGTAACCTTTAACCTAAAAATAACCCTTTCCCTTCTGATGCCTGAGAGGGGTGCGTTTGTATCCCACACAATGGTAAAATCATACGCTCACGCACGCACGCATGCACACACACACACACACGCGCACGCGCACGCACACGCGCACATGCACACGCACACGCACACGCGCACACACAGCACTGGCATACCCACAATTAGTGGTGTCATGAAATAAAGAGTCTGTGCTCTCCAGTAAGATTGGAGCTGCCTGTATGAAATCTTCTTGCATGAAGTGAAGTTTCATAACATCCACAGTCGTGGCACCGTCACACTTGGAAGGAAGATCCTTCGAGGAACCGAGATGGGTGGAGGCTTGCACTTAAATTATGAAGTGCACATAATCATAAAGATCGTGCTATGATGTTTTTGCCCTTTACAGGCTAACCCTAGAACTAACAAAAAACTGTAAGAGCAACCAGCTGCTGCTTTTTATTTATTTATTTATTTATTTATTGCTTGATTCACCTTTATCTTCTCTGATATTGAGTGTTTTTCTATAAAATTGAAAGGAGCTCAGCAGACAGAAAAAGACAAAGACATGATTTCTAAAAGGATACTAATGTGGATAATGGATCTTTAAAACTCAACATTTCATTATCCATTCTGTAGATATAAAACACATTGAAACATGTTAATATACCTGCATAAGTAAAAAATATTCAGTATTTTTACAATAGATTTTATGTTTATGATTGTATGATTTTATGTTTGTGTGGTGGAAAAACAGCTTGAAAATGAGATGTCAGGACAGGAGATGTTGAGGCTCAACAGCTCACTCTAGTGGAGTAAATGATTACTGTAGTTGGCCAAATACACAAACATCTTTTTTTGTTCTATTACAGTTTTTTCTGATTGCTTAGGCACTATCTTTGAAACTATAGGCTATTTTTGCAAAACTCTACACACTAACCACAAAACCTTACATCAAACCAGCAAAACATTATACATCTCTTGCAAAAGTAAACAATTCTTGCAAAACTCTTCAAACTCTTTTAAAACATTGTGTTTTTGCGTCAATACAGTACACACAAACCATTATTTGAATAAGCACACGAAGCACCAACTACGCACTGATAGTATAAATGAAAAACACTTGTGGCTTTTGCTTTTTCTGTGTGCAGGGCATAGCAGTTTGCAATACTGTAAAGTTTTGTCATACATGTAGTAACGTAAACACACATACACACAGGTATCCAAATGTGTAAAGTATGGATGTGTAGTCCGAACATAACACACTATCAATACAAATAAGGGGGAAAAGTTTTTTTTTTTTTTTCTTACTGTAAGAAAAAAAAAAAAAAACTTTTTCCCCTTCTTTGTATGTGTGTTTACTACATGTATGACAAAACTTTACAGTATTGCAAACTGCTATGCCCTGCACACAGAAAAAGCAAAAGCCACAAGTGTTTTTCATTTATACTATCAGTGCGTAGTTGGTGCTTCGTGTGCTTATTCAAATAATGGTTTGTGTGTACTGTATTGACGCAAAAACACAATGTTTTAAAAGAGTTTGAAGAGTTTTGCAAGAATTGTTTACTTTTGCAAGAGATGTATAATGTTTTGCTGGTTTGGTGTAAGGTTTTGTGGTTAGTGTGTAGAGTTTTGCAAAAATAGCCTATAGTTTCAAAGATAGTGCCTAAGCAATCAGAAAAAACTGTAATAGCATCTCATTATGGAAATGACCTACCTCTCCTTATTAATATATAAAGTAAGTATCTGTACCAGTATATCATTTCACATATTGATTTATGTGTTAATGCATAATATTACTGTATAGTTGTGGGTAACATATCTAGTAATGCCCTGTTTCGGAGAACATTAATCATTTTCATAATCAGTTCTAGAAAAATTTGTAACTGACAACATCAAGATAGAACTTTAGGAATGAGTAATATGCCCTGCAAGGTTTCGTGATAATCAAACCAACAAACTTGTTATCTACATTGACATCTATGTTATGACCATACAAGGCTTTTGCTGCAGTTGTGGGCTTCATCCTGACATCCTGCTCTACCCCTTTACTCTACTGCACAAACGGTGTGCAGTGTCTGCTCCCTGTATCATGTTAAGAGGGTAGGCCTACATTCCGAACATGTTCATTAGACGCAGACAGGATATAAAGACATACATACATTTCTTGTCTTTTTGCTTTCCCCTCTTGACAGTGAGGCTGTCGCTACAGAGCAGCGACTTGGATCTGGGACTCAGTGTCTCAAGGAAACTTCAGCAGAGCAGATGCATCAATCATGGAGGCTGGAGTTTGTAGGTTGTAGACTTACAAATAATTCTTACAAATTCTTAGAAATATCAACCTTGGGATCCCTGGCCTTCATAAAGAAATAAATGTAGTCAACAGTCACCAAAAGACCATCATTGCAATGATTCAACTCACCACAGACATAATTTCCTGTGACAGAGCGTGCCAATAAAGATAAGCAGAAAAACCCCAGATGTTATCATTGTGTGCTGCATCAGTGAGATATACCAGAAACCTGTGGAGGCAAAATTGTGCTAGCTAGATAAGTGCAATATATGTGATAAATTGGCTTAAACCCTAATAATATACATATTATAGCATAGGGGACACAGAGATCTAGGATACATTATACCTGCAGGCCTCTGAATTTATGAGGAGAGGGGAAAAAATACAAAACTGTGGGGTCCTTGTGGCTTTAAGTTTCTAATTAAAAGCTGACAACACTAATCATTTTTGAGAATGTAACAAAACTGATGCCTAAATATGCTGTTGATCCTTTTGTCAATATAGAATAAGAGCCACTTAGTGTATGAGGATGTCATCACACTTGGGACAAATAAGAGTAATTGCATCATCCACAAAAAGGGTTGTGCAATGATTTCTACCATAGTGCTTAAAGTCATAGTGCCCATACAGACTAAAGGTCTACGCAATGAACATAATTCACTTTCATTATATAAGCTGGATGTGTTGCATGTAGAGTAAACATTATTCCTTATTTAGCGTACACTGCAATCAGGAATGTCTTGGTATTGTCCCAGAAAGTACTCAGTGGGGAAACAACTATATTTTGCTCAGAGTAAGACAGTCCAAAAATAAGTGTAGGTAAGTTAGTTAAGTTGGCCTTTTTTGCTGTTTACTCACCTATTATGTGGATTTCACAACAAAAGAAAAGTGTGGATCAAAAGGATTAACTGTCAGCTTGGTTGGGCTTCATGTTAAACTACATTAGAAGAGTGACAACTTACAATTTGCTCATTTTGAGACTAATGAAATACAATCTGACTTTTGATGCTTGGTGTTCTTCTGCTTCTTTCAATGTGACGTTTATGATTCCTCAGAGGAAGCTCAAACTTAAATTTCTTCTTCATCCTATTTTCCTTACCTAGACACATACTGTATGAGGTCGGCATGAAACCAAGCCAGACTCCATAGAAAACAGTAATTGTCAAGGAGTTGAATTTAAATGGAATTCCGTTCATTTTCTGATACTTCTCATATTTAACTGAGATAAATCACATAGAAGTTCTGATACTGTCAAAAACACAACAACCATATACTGTAAGGATAAGCTTTCATTGTCCCTTACAGACAATTTTAAGATCTTTTTGTTATCTTATTGTATCTGTAGCATTAAGGCAGCTTTACACATACAGCAAGCTAGTTTGTAGGCCTAAAAAATGATCTTGAAATTATATAATCTCTTGCACCCCACCTTGCATGCACCTTATAAAACAAACAGGCATACTACCTGTTGACCCAAGGTAGAGCTAAAGATAATCATTGCCCAGTGTTAAAGGTGTTTTTCTCCATAGGTTGAAACTGGTGAAGGCAAAGCAAACACCTATGAAAGTACTTTTTATAACCTCTCCAGCTTGTTCAGTACCCCATTGATTGAGCACATTGTTACAATGGCATCGCCTAAATGCTTGTACACTACTCTTTCAAGTGCCACAACTCAACTTTGCACAGGCATGCAAGACTAAAAGATGAGAAGCAACAGGTACATGTTTGCCATTTAACAATCTCCAGTCCTAACCGGAAACTATAAAATCTGAGCCTTTAGGTTCAGTATCCACCACACATCAGCCTCAACTGTTCAGGGTAAGGCAACTTTTTACTGCTGCTGTGCTGGCAATTGTTAATATGTCCCAGTGTGTTTTCTAAAGTCTTAGCAATTTGTCTTTGGTCATTTCTAACTATGCTTTGCAATTACAGAATAAGTTCAGATAATTAGATAATTTTGATCCAGTGAATTGATTGTAAACAAAATGCTGCTTTAAAATGATTTTAATCTTCTGGAGTTTTTGTCTCCAGGATTGTTGTTGAACTCGAGGATGCTTCACACAATGATAACATCATCTGGGACTCTGCTCTTACTGCTGTTGATAATTTCAGCTACATCAGCTTTAGGTAACGATAAGGAACAGAGTTATCGTGTTGTTTTGTGATACACAAATATACCAAAAAATAAAAAAGAAGTGACAGACAAAATGCCTTGATCTCATGTCGTTTGATTGTTTTGGGAAGCAGAAATGGAGGAGGGATCTGGCTTTCCTTTATGTGATACCTGCAGAGCAAACGAGATGTGTCTGCAGAGCAGTGATGGATTGACCTGGAGTTGTGGGAAATATGGTGAGAGCCAGGAGAAACAGCAACTGTATCGTACTGTCACTTTGTCAGCTTGCACACACTCTTGTGTATATTGTAAACTTACTGTATGTGTTTTGCTCTCTCTCCCTCATTGTTCATTTTATCAGGCTATAATCAGTAATGGACAAATGTAGCTAATGCTTTGTCTTATAAACACAATGACAATTTACGGCCTTTCACAGTAGCCTACATTCTGACACACATGGTACAAAAACAGAATCTCACATAGTACAGCACATTAAAAGCATGTTTGTTTTTCTCTCCAGTCCCAGAGCTGGCATGTGGGGAACACTACCTGGAGGTTGGCCTGTTGAAAACACACCTGGAGGCAGCTGGTCTGGACGCTTCTTCAGCTCACCTGTCTGACCGTCTCTGCTCTACACACAAAGAGCAAAAGGGGACAGTTTGGTACCAGGTGGAACGCAAGGTGGGAAGCTGTGGAAACACTCTGCAGGTACGCTGCTTGAAACAACCTGGTAACTGTCATATTTTTGAAAGGATTATACTGTCTGTGGGCTATTGGGTTATGAGAAAAAGAACCGACTCCAACACAGTAGCTCATTTTGTGGCTTTTTTTTAACCGCTTTTTTGGCCGTAAACATTATAAACATAAACATTATCCCCCATTTTCTCTAGCTTCTTCTTGGCTGTTCCTTTCAGCCTATCAAATGTGTGTCAACAGCTTCCCATTCACTCCTCTCAGCAGCCATCAGCCATTTTACTCCAGGTTTTTGCCCAGTGTGCTTTTCCTTGGCTGACTCACCTCACTGCACGCCTGGTCCTGCATTTCACTGTTAATGCCTGCCTCCTCAGTGACAGGTTTACCGATATCCTGCAAGCTTTGGTTTGTTACCTGCTGCTGGACTTCACCCGACTGATTTGACAGACTTCTTCATCAGTTCTCCCTCTCCTCTCCTTGTGTTTCCTTAGACAAACAGCAGCCATGTGACCTACTCCAACACTTTATTTGTCTACCCTGCTGGTCTGAGTCGAGTCAGCCCCTCTATGGACATCCCCTTTTCCTGTGTCTACCCCATTGACCCTTAGGCTGCAATCATACTCCCTGCTCAAACATCTGTTCAGTTGCCTGATGCCCAGTGCATTTCTCTGTGAACTGAAAACCAGTTCAACCAACTCTGGAATTATCTGCAAAGTGGTGTTACGAGAATTTCAGGCACAATAAAATCTGCACTGGTGATTTGTAGGGTTAGGGTGAACAACACTTTATTTGCACTGATAATTGCTAACATGTTAGCTTCCTAGCAAATGTGCAACCTGTTTCTTTAGTAGGCACCATGCTACTATGACATTTTAATAAAACATAAACATTTGTGTTTCTTTAAATGGCATTATTGTTAGAAACTTTGCTGTTGACACTGATAAACAAAACCAAAAATCAAGTCAAGTGAATACGTCTTATTTTGAGTGATGGAGGCCAGTAATTGACACACTACATGAATACTTTTGAGCTGAGCTTCCTCACCCCCCACCTTCTTCCCTTGGTCACGGTCAAGTGTTCCCCCACCTTCCAAATCCCAATTTAACCCTTGATTATAGCACATCATCACAAAATTAATTTTTTTGTGATTAAGGGTTAAATTAGGATTTGGAAGGTGGGGGAACACTTGACAAGTGGGACAACAGGCCCAGCGACTGGGCCAATCAGTGTCCTCCGTTGTTGTGACCAGGTCACATTGAAGGGTAACTACTACCCTAGTTCTGGTCCCTGGGACAGCAAGAATCCACCTTCTTTCACTGCCAAGAGCAAAACACATGGCACAAAGGGAACCCTGACAGAGTCAGATTGATTCATATCCAGTTACAAATGTAGCTGTGTATGCTCCAACAAGAGTAAATAACAATGGTATCAAGGTCACAAATGGAGCATATTTATGGAACATTTTTTGCGTCAGAGAACTGAATATAGCAAGCAATGAAAACATATACAAAATATACACTCGTAACAAACTATTAAACACACAAAGGTTGTGGAGATTTATGGGCAAATCTTTGGTATTCAGTTTCAGAGTAAAGTACCTTTGCATTTCCTTAAAATTCACTTAGTTGCATTTAAATAATTTAACAAACAAATGTGGACATATGAATGAAGTTATGGATGGCCATTGTACCTTGCAAAAAGTATTAAAGGGGGACACCACTCTTTCCTATATGTTATTTTCCTTGATTAAGACAGACTGTACAGATGATTTAAGTTGACAGTAGATTAGTCAGTAGAGGGGGAGTCAGCATTAATAAGGCTAAAGCTACCATCTAAGGGATGGTCAGGGTTTTTGTGAAAACTGACATTGGTAGCGGCAGGAGGATATGTGGGAAAATTGGCATAAACAGAGAGAAGAGCATCTCCTGTGTCTTGTTGTGCAGGATGCATTTCCTCATAGTTATTTTCTTCATGGCTACCCTGGAGAGGGAGAAACAGAATAATTAAAAGGGAAGGGAAAGCCACAAAAAAGAGAGAGACAATATAGAGAGCAACCTTTTGTTTTTTCACAACTTTTTGGAGAGACACAGGAACAGAGAAGCACCACAGCTCTCCCTTTTTCCCTTCCTGTTTTCCAAAACTTGTCAGGGATCTTTGAGGTAATTCTTTTTTCTTTTTTTTTTTTTAAATTCTCTTTTTATTGAGGGTTTTACATTATTTGGACAGACACAGGTGAGCACAATGAGAACACAGTTCACATAGACACTAAATGCACTCACACCTGCCTGCCAATTACACCCCCAAGCATGTTCCCAGACTCATACACCCACATCCTCACCCTCATTCCCCCTACACACAGACTGACAAACAAGCATAAAAGATTGAAGAATAATACGGATAATAAACATTTATGACATACTAAAAAGTAATACAGAAGAAATTAACAAGACATACATCAGTGTGGACTTGTATACGCCCGTGTTAGCACTATATACATATCCTAGAGTTGCAAGCACCTTGATGCATACAAGCACAAATGTAGGCCTACATGTAAAAATAACAAAAACTATTTGAAGGGGTTGGTCGTGTGGTCAGACTAGCAGAGCACTTATTTTAGAAATGCATTATATAGGCTATAGCCAACCACTTGCTATTAGGTTGATTTATGAGTCTGGAGAAGATACCAAGTAAGCAAATTGCGGGATCTGGATCTATTTGTGTTCTTGTTACTCCACTAACTCTTTGAAAAACCTCAACCCAAAAGCTCTTAATTGTAACACATCTCAAACCATGTGCAGATAGGTCCCTTCCTTAGCTGAGCATTTCCAGCAGGTGCCTGTAGGTCTGAGGCCAACCCTATAGCTTGCTACACCACTGGACCCTGTGTAGCTTGTTACACAGGGTCATACGCCATTTAAAGAGCTGTCTGGATTCTTGTAAAGGGGAGATAAGAAGTTCCACTGGGCCGTGGTCAGAGATGTGCCGGCTTCCTATACTACAAGACAGAGTATTGCCCACCCATGGCTTGTTTACCAGGAAATAGTCCAATCTGGAGTGTGAATTATGGAATACTGAATAAAAGGTATAGTCCTTCTCTGTCGTCTTTGAGGTAATTTGACCACTAACTGCATTTACCATATGTCTGATATTCTACTCAAAACGGGACACATGTCATGATTCCAGGTGATGTACAGTATGTGAATATGTATCTCTGAAACACTAATCTATAGAACAAAATATATAAGTGTGTGTCTCACCTTGGGCATTACTTGCCTGTAGATGATAACCACAAAGACCACAAGCACAGCCAAAATGACTGGCACATAGATGATGTTACCTGAATCATGGAAACACACAAGAAACATCAAACTTCACAAAAAGTGAGATGGGAGAGTGTGCTCAGTGATGTTCATCTGGATCAAACATAACAGTACCTTCTATGCCTACAAGTTTTTTCCAAATAAGCTGAACCAAACACACAAAGTTTTACCGTGAATTGTGGGTAATAAGGTCGGTGGTGCTCCGGTCAGTGGAACTGGAAGTGAAATAAATATTTAAAACTCTCTGTAATTCATCAGTTGCTTAATTACACAATTACACTGTTAAAACACTCAAGAGACAGAGAATTGCTTGAGAAATATGAGCAAGTGGGAGAAAAGAAGAAGAATAAAAAAGAGGGAGAGAGAGAGACTGAGAAAGAGAGAGAAAGAGAATGAGAGAGAGAAGATTGGCAAATGGGAAGAGATGTGACTAATCTTTACAAAAAGGATTTTATGGTTATAACAAGGAATATGTTGATACTAATATAGGTGACAGGACACTTGTTCTTCATTGTTTATCTTTAGGGAGGTGTATGAGTCCAAGATGAGGTAGAAAAACAGAAAGAATAATTTGTGTCACTGCAAACTCATTTGAAACAAAATAAATTAGTTACTTCAATGCTCACATTAAGATGCTGCTTCCTAAGATCCTAATCATAGTTACTCACATGTTCCACAAAGGAAATGGACGCAGGAGGAGAGAACAGCTAACTTGGATGTGGTGACATAGTCATAGTCAACAAAAACTGCTCACTTATTTGATGCTACAACTTAAAGATGTACCCCAAAAGAATCAACATAAATGAATTAATGCTCACCTACAATGATGTAAAATCTTCTGTGACTTTCAGGACTCCAAAAGAATCAACATAAATCAGCTAGCTGATGTCATGAATTAATGTTTGTAGTTGTTTGTGTACACCAAGCTCTGAAACAATTTGTTTTCCCTCTGTTCTCCAGTAAAATGTAAAATACACACTGACGTACTCATCTCACCTACAATGATGTCAAATCTTCTGTGACTTTCAGGACTCCACTTTCTACTGGTGCCACACCAGTAGGTGCCATTGTCCTCATTCATCACATTCCTGATGTGCACTTTGAAAAATGTCTCTGTAGAATTATCCTCCAGAGAAAATCTTCCAATTGCCTTGTTCTGATGTTTTGTAGCAACCATTTCTTGGCAGCGATGAGGATTTTCTCCTTTGCAGAGGAACTTTGTAGTGTTTTGATGATTACTTGGATATGGACACCTGAATGTGGCATTCTCCCCGACATGAAATGTTATTTTGCGAGCGCCGGAATCTTTCCAGTCTGCAAATAATTTTGACAAATTGAAAGGGACAGAGGGTTAGCACACATGGAAATGCTGACTGACAGCAAAAATTAGAAAATGTGGCAAAAATCTGTGTGCTTGGTTGACAGTAAGAGAAACTAGAGATGCTTACTTTCAACACGCAGCCAGACCTTTGTGACGAGAGCGATGTAACTCCCCTCAGCTGTCTGTGTTTTTACGCCACACCAGTAGGACCCCTTATCCTCTTTAGTCAGATCCTGAATGGTCACAGTGAAGGAGTTGTTATTACTCTCAGACAGAGAGAATTTGCCCGGTTGGGAAGGGGTTGAGTTTCCACTGGAAATTTCTTCATCACAGACCGGAGCCTGCTCCTTGCAGAAATATTTGATGCTTTTCCGGTGGTCCTGTGAATAGTAGCACCTAATGGCTACTTCTCCTCCCGTGAAAACATTGTGTTTAACTGTCTTTAAACAGCATGAATCTGTCAGAAACACAGAAAACAGCTCAACCCTGCAATGACTCAAACTTTTGGATTAGGGATCAAAAGTGTTTTTTTAATACTAAAATTGTATTCCCTTACCGTTCTTTATGTACAAATCCACTTTAGTATAGTTGCTTTGAGCAGCAGCATTTTCCACTCCACATGTGTAAGTCCCCTCATCCTCTTTCTCCAGGTTGCTGATGGACACCCTGAGGTATTTATCTTTATCAGCCAGCAAAAATCGAGGCTTGGACCCACAAATACTCTGATATTCATTTCTCATATGATCAACCGCATGTTCATTTTCTTCAGAACCCATCCTGTTTTCTTTGAAAAGGCATTTTCTCTTGTCTCCATCTTTTTCTGAATATTTACAGTTGATGATGACTTCACCTCCGGAGTATGCTCGCACTTCAAAGGAGCTCACACATCCTATAAATCAAGGAATGCAAATACATAGTAGATCTGTGCCTCACTTTTTATCAGCTGTGATATGCTATTGATGGAACATGTCTTAATCAACAGTAAACACAATATACAAAAACCTGGCATGGTCAGTGGTGATGATACAGATGAAAACATTTTCACACATCTGTAGAGAATTATTATGAATAATATACCTGTCATGATGGAGACGATGGCGATCACAGTGATTCTCATCTTATGGCTTTGACACGCTCAGCTTTTTTCTCTGACAGGCTAAGTGTGCTTTTCAGTTTTGTTTGATTTGATTTGAGGAAACGGCATACAATCTTATTTTTCTTGAAGTAGTATAGTCTTAATGCTTTAATCTAACCATATGCCAAAGTCTAACCATTCTTATATCACTTCAGCTGCTTCCTTCCCCCTCCCACCACTTTACTGTGACAGCTTCTTACTCAACATACTTCAAACTTTGGACTGCATGTTTGGTTAAGAGGAATAGAAGAGCCCCCTCTTCAGATCAGGCCAATGAAACACTCACAGAGAAGAGAAGAGAGAGATACTGTGCATACTGAGAAATTATGACTTGGATACTTATAGGCTACTTGTTTTGGTATAAATGCTGCCAAACAGAGCAAAATCAAAGATCTGCTGGTATCTCTATCAGTATATGTTTCTCTTGTAAATCTTGAGAATTATATGTTTGTACAAAAAATACATTTAAGGGGTTTTTGGTAATTCTCAGAAATCATTTTGTGATGTTACAATTGACTGGATTGAATGGGACACTCTTTCTCTTGTTATGTCTATTTAGTATACAGGATGTGAAAGAATGACCTGTCTAGCTCATTCAGTTTCTGAGTTGATGAATGTGTTACGACAATCTCTGTTGTTTAATAGAAAAAAACAAGTGTAACTGAATATTGACTGCCAAAATGATTCAGCATTCACAGCCAAACAAACAGAAATCACCCAAGGAGTAATTAAAAATCTGTAAAAAGAACAAAACAAAACAAAACAACCTAAAAACATGTGAAAAAAGCATTGACAAAGAAAACTTGTCTGGATTAAAATATTATTTATTGTCATTGTATGAATCAGTAAGAATGAGTAAATAAAAAAATGTTTTTTTGAATAAAGCAATGTGTGCAAAATTCCTTATCAAGGGTTAAATTGGGATTTGGAAGGTGGGGGAACACTTGACAAGTGGGACAACAGGCCCAGCGACTGGGCCAATCAGTGTCCTCCATTGTTGTGACCAGGTCACATTGAAGGGTAGCTACTAGTTCTGGTCCCTGGGACAGCAAGAATCCACCTTCTTTAGCTGCCAAGAGTCAGATTGATTCATATCCAGTTACAACTGTGGCTGTGTATGCTCCAACAAGAGTAAATAACAATGGTGTTAAGGTCACAAATGTTTGTATTTATGGAGCAATTTTTGCATCAGAGAACTGAAAATAGCAAGCAATGAAAACATATACAAAATATATACTCGTAACAACGTGTAAAAAAAAAAAAAACTGCCTTTGCTTTCTCATACTTCATTTTGTGGTAGCAGTATCCCAAAATGTGTGACTGAACATTTAAATATATACAGATACAACTACTACCTAACCCTAACAGATAATATATGGATACTATGGATCAGTCCCTGTCTGTTCATCCGTCTGTCCATCCATTCGTTGTGTGATTGTCTATACAGTATCCAATATAATTGTCACACAATATATTTGACTTTACTTTACTGAAATTTTATGAAATAGGGACATATGACGTATGTCATTTTTTCATGTAGGCATTTTCAAAATTGTATTAATTGGGCTAAGGATGGCCCTACAATACGATATAGTGACTGCTGCTGATTGTTTATTGATGAAACTACGATTTGTTTGTGACAGCATGAATCATAAATGAAGCATAAATAAAAATGCCTCTAAAAGTTAGATTTTTCTGTCCTGATTTGTAGTAAAGCTATTTGACCGTATTGAACAATATTTGACAAATAGGTAAAATAGTTGGTTGATACACCATATGAGGGTTTATTCATATGAAACCATATGAAACAATGTAAAACAGAGTTACTGCCAAGGATAAACACTATAGTGGTGTTTGGAGTACATGAGAAAAGGGATTTAAATATACCATAGTGGTGTCTGCAGTGCTGCAAAGTAACGTTAGAGCTCCACTACCAGCGTCGCGTTGCCATCAGCGTTGCGCCAACGTGACGTTCTCCCTGCTCCACAGAGCGCGTTGACTTTTGAATGAATACACCAGTAAACATTCAATTCAACTTTATTTCAATGAGGGAGAACGCGTGCGTCAGCCATCGAGAATTGAACCTCGGCGATTTTTTCGCTTTGACGCAGCCATCGGACGCAGGGCAACGCGAACGCAACACGAGCAGTGGAGCATCTTTCAGTGCTGGTAAAGGAATTATTCCCTCGATGGCTGATGGCTGATGGCTGATGGCCGTAGTGGAGCAGGGCCGTAAGTTATCAAAACACCATAGTGGTGTTTGCAGTCTTTCGAATCTCTATAATCAGGGGTGTCTCCAATCCTGGAAAAAAGGATTTAGAATCTCTGAAATCTCTGTTTCAAACCACTTATCTCATTGGTGTGTCCATGTCCCATATCAGGTTTGAAAACTCTGTGAGAACTGAGAACTGAGTGGGAGATTGACAAGCGAGTGGACAGGACTTTGATTGAAGTTGACAGTAGATTAGTCAGTAGAGGGGGAGTCAGCATTAATAAGGCTGATGCTACCATCTAAGGGACGGTCAGGGTTTTTGTGAAAACTGACATTGGTAGCAGCAGGAGGATTTGTGGAAAAATTAGCTGTGGTATAAACAGAGAGCAGAGCACCTCCTGTGTCTTGTTTTGCAGGATGTATTTCCTCATAGTTATTTTCTTCATGGCTACCCTGGAGAGGGAGAAACAGAAGAATTAAAAGAGAATGGAAAGCCACAAAAAAGAGAGAGGCCCTGTCATCAGGCATTTACAGGACATCGGAGACACCAACCTCTTGTTCTTTCCCAAGGATTTCACACAGCCTGTGTGTTGGACGGTCCACTCCTGTGAAACAAAACATGGACACATCAGAAAAGCAGAGAGGAATCACGATTGCTACATGGTTGAGAGGAACAGAGAAGCACCACAGCTCTCCCTTTTTCCTTTCCTGTTTTTCAAAACTTGTCAGGGATCGATTGTTTGAGGTAATTCGACTACTGTACTAAGGCCTAACTGTATTTACCATACATCGGATATTCTACTCAATGTGGGACACACGCCATGACTCTAAACACCAGTCTATAGAACAAAATATGTAAGTGTGTGTTTCTCACCTTGGGCATTACTTATCTTATGTCTGTAGATGATAACCAGGAAAACCACAAGCAGCAAACTGACTGGCACAATGATGCCCACCACAATGATACCTGAATCATGGAAACACACAAGACACATCAAACTTCACAAAAAGTGGGATGGGAGAGTGTGCTCAGTGATGTTCATCTGGATCAAACATAACAGTACCTTCTATGCCTACAAGTTTTTTCCAAATAAGCTGAACCAAACACACAAAGTTTTACCGTGAATTGTGGGTAATAAGGTCGGTGGTGCTCCGGTCAGTGGAACTGGAACTGAAATAAATATTTAAAATTCTCTGTAATTCATCAGTTGCTTAATTACACTGTTAAAACACTCAAGAGACAGAGAATTGCTTGAGAAATATGGACAAGAGGGAGAAAAGAATAATAATAAAAAGGAGGGACAGAGAGAGACTGAGAGAGAGAGAAAGAGAATGAGAGAGAGAAGATGGGCAAATGGGAAGAGATGTGACTAATCTTTACAAAAAGGATTTTGTGGTTATAACAAGGAATATGTTGATACTAATATAGGTGACGGGAAAGAATAATTTGTCACTGCAAACTCATTTGAAACAAAAATTTCGTAATCATACTGTAGTTACTCATATGTTCCACAAAGGAAATGGACGCAGGAGGAGAGAACAGCTAACTAGGACGTGGTGACATAGTCATAGTCAACAAAAACTGCTCACTTATTTGATGCTACAACTTAAAGATGTACCCCAAAAGAATCAACATAAATGAATTAATGCTCACCTACAATGATGTCAAATCTTCTGTGACTTTCAGGACTCCACTTTCTACTGGTGCCACACCAGTAGGTGCCATTGTCCTCATTCATCACATTCCTGATGTGCACTTTGAAAAATGTCTCTGTAGAATTATCCTCCAGAGAAAATCTTCCAACTGCCTTGTTCTGATGTTTTGTAGCCACCGTTTCTTGGCAGCGATGAGGATTTTCTCCTTTGCAGAGGAACTTTGTAGTGTTTTGATGATTACTTGGATATGGACACCCGAATGTGGCATTCTCCCCGACATGAAATGTTATTTTGCGAGCGCTGGAATCTTTCCAGTCTGCAAATAATTTTGACAAATTGAAAGGGACAGAGGGTTAGCACACATGGAAATGCTGACTGACAGCAAAAATTAGAAAATGTGGCAAACTTCTGCATATTGATTGTACAAATCAAAGCCTCAAAATCTGTGTGCTTGGTTGACAGTAAGAGAACTAGAGATGCTTACTTTCAACGCGCAGCCACACCTTTGTGACGAGAGCGATGTAACTCCCCTCAGCTGTCTGTGTTTTTACGCCACACCAGTAGGACCCCTTATCCTCTTTAGTCAGATCCTGAATGGTCACAGTGAAGGAGTTGTTATTACTCTCAGACAGAGAGAATTTGCCCGGTTGGGAAGGGGTTGAGTTTCCACTGGAAATTTCTTCATCACAGACCGGAGCCTGCTCCTTGCAGAAATATTTGATGCTTTTCCGGTGGTCCTGTGAATAGTAGCACCTAATGGCTACTTCTCCTCCCGTGAAAACATTGTGTTTAACTGTCTTTAAACAGCATGAATCTGTCAGAAACACAGAAAACAGCTCAACCCTGCAATGACTCAAACTTTTGGATTAGGGATCAAAAGTGTTTTTTTAATACTAAAATTGTATTCCCTTACCGTTCTTTATGTACAAATCCACTTTAGTATAGTTGCTTTGAGCAGCAGCATTTTCCACTCCACATGTGTAAGTCCCCTCATCCTCTTTCTCCAGGTTGCTGATGGACACCCTGAGGTATTTATCTTTATCAGCCAGCAAAAATCGAGGCTTGGACCCACAAATACTCTGATATTCATTTCTCATATGATCAACTGCATGTTCATTTTCTTCAGAACCCATCCTGTTTTCTTTGAAAAGGCATTTTCTCTTGTCTCCATCTTTTTCTGAATATTTACAGTTGATGATGACTTTACCTCCGGAGTATGCTCGCACTTCAAAGGAGCTCACACATCCTATAAATCAAGGAATGCAAATACATAGTAGATCTGTGCCTCACTTTTTATCAGCTGTGATATGCTATTGATGGAACATGTCTTAATCAACAGTAAACACAATATACAAAAACCTGGCATGGTCAGTGGTGATGATACAGATGAAAACATTTTCACACATCTGTAGAGAATTATTATGAATAATATACCTGTCATGATGGAGACGATGGCGATCACAGTGATTCTCATCTTATGGCTTTGACACGCTCAGCTTTTTTCTCTGACAGGCTAAGTGTGCTTTTCAGTTTTGTTTGATTTGATTTGAGGAAACGGCATACAATCTTATTTTTCTTGAAGTAGTATGGTCTTAATGCTTTAATCTAACCATATGCCAAAGTCTAACCATTCTTATCTCACTTATGCTGCTTCCTTCCCCCTCTCACCACTTTGCTGTGACAGCTTCTTACTCAACCTACTTCAAACTTTGGACTGCATGTTTGGTTAAGAGTAATAGAAGAGCCCCCTCTTCAGATCAGGCCAATGAAACACTCACAGAGAAGAGAAGAGAGAGATACTGTGCATACTGAGAAATTATGACTTGGATACTTATAGGCTACTTGTTTTGGTATAAATGCTGCCAAACGGCCAGCTTGAGAATCATGTGTTTTAACAAAAAATACATTTAAGGGGTTTTGGTAATTCTCAGAAATCATTTTGTGATGTTACAATTGACTGGATTGGATGGGACACTCTTTCTCTTGTTACGTCTAGTTAGTATACAGGATGTGAAAGAATGACCTGTCTAGCTCATTCAGTTTCTGAGTTGATACAAAGAAAATGTGACTGAATATTGGCTGCCAAAATGATTCAGTATTCACAGCTGAAAAAAACAGAAATCACCCAAGGAGTACTGTAAAAGGAACAAAACAAAATAAACAAAAAAACATATGAGATAAGCCTGACAAAGAAAACTTGCCAGGATTAAAATATATGTATGTATGAATCAGTAAGGTTGAGAAAAAAAAAGAAAAAAATGGCTGAATAAAGCAGTGCTCATTACTCTATATAGTATCATACCAGTCCTTTCACTGGAGTCTCTGATTGTAGAATAGAGAAAATCCTCAAAAGATCTAAACGAATGATAGACAGTTCAGTAGGTGGGGCTTTTGCTTATGCTGATAGTCGTAGAGGAGACTCTGGGTTCACTGGGGCAGTCAGGTTTCTTCTCAAAGTTGACAATAATATAGTTAAGAAAGGAAGAGGGGTTTGTGGGGAAACTTGGCTGGTGATGAAATTGAGGACAGTGCAGTTCCTGAGTCTGTTGGAGGTGATGATGCGTTTCCTCATAGACCCAAAGCTGCTGAGTGGAAAGCAGCTGGGTGGGAAAATGAAAAAGTACAGAATGAGGAAGAGGAGAGTGACAGGCACAACCACACATACGCACACACACACACACACACACACACACACACACACACACACACACATATACAGTATGTATTTATAAATATGTGTACTTCTCTGTTCACTAGAAGACAGCATGTCACAAATACATAAAGAGAAACCAAAAAACACAGCTCACATTCACTCTCTATTTATGCAGTCATACATTCACGGTGCAATGCGACGTGATCATGTATGAGAAATAACAACTCTAGATTGTGGTTCCACAAAAAGATGTCAATGTGGGTGTGTGGTCTGTGCATTACACGCAAATACACATGCTCTCTCTGTCTCTCTCTCTTTCTCTCTGTCACACACACACACACACACACACACACGTGCACACACGCACACACACACACACACACACACACACACACACAAACCCCATGATGAACATGAACATCATGATGAACACATACATCTGCAGGGTATGATGACCAACAGACTTGGCATTATTAGTGTCAGGTCAGAGAAATACCAGGATGAAAGTCAAAATGTCAAGGTGTCCCTTTTAAAGATGGTAAGAGACAAAATGAACAAGGGAAACAAAATGGGGATGGAAGAAAGTATGAAAATTGAATCATCTGCACATGGGATGGTGAAAGTGATAGCTATTATAGGTTTTGAATGGAGCGTGGTGTGGGACAGAGTCTTAGAAAAGTGAAGAGACTGAGGACTTGATGTGTATTGAACATGACAGATAGATAAAGCTGGTGAGGTTGAAGAAAACTAGGGGGAAGATAACGCTGTTGTTCAGTTGAAAACCCTGTAACTCTGTAATTCCACTTTTACTTGAAACCTCATTTTAAGAGCAGTGGCTGCCTCACTACGGTTAAAAAAATGTATTACTACAATCTTTCAGCACTTTACAGCTCAGAGGTGTAAGAGTCTGAGTCACATTGCAGTATATTCAATTTGTTGTTTTAACTGTGACAGGGTGGGAGGTTTTCTCAGGTTTTTGTCTGAGGTTTTATCTTGTGTTGAATCAGGCAAAATCTAGATGTTGCACATATAACCCACTCATCACTTGCTGTACACATTTGTTTTACTCCCTTTGTTTTTTGGGTAACACTTTACATTATGCTTTGCTAGTTAATGTTTAATTATGTAGTCGGGGAAGACAGTCCTGTGGCAGACAGACCTGCTCATCTTCAACCATCCTCCATCATGCGCAGATGTTCAATCTTCCTCATCATGCTCAGAGTAGTATGTAATGGTCAAGTAAGGATGAATTAATATTCAAAACATAAAGACAACTTTTGAGCATGATAAATGGCTACCAGAGAGGTAATGAATACATAAACTGTGACATAATGATAAATTAAACTGTCAGTTAACGATGTTGTTCTTGATTCACTAACAAGTGCTTAATCATTTATCAGCATATTATTTAATACTAAGAGGTAGTGAGTAGCCAACTAATATATCAATTAATGATTAATCAATGATTAACTACATATTTCAACATTAACTAGCGAACTGTAATGTTACTGTTTTCTGTCTTTGTGACTTGACAGACATTTTACCACATAGATTGTGGAGTTGTTCTATCTTAAAATAAATATACCTTCACCCACAAATCTCCCCCTGATGTTTCCTGGGTCAGAGAGGCGGTCTGCCGTACTGTAAATCTGACGACGGCCATTTATAGGATGTAAAAGACTGAAAGGAGTCTTCAGCTCTGCCAGAGATTCTTTAAATTCTGTATTTCTATCTGGAATACTGTAGCATCACAAGTTTGGTACTGTATCAGTACTGTAAAAATTTGAAAAAGCATTTGACTAACTGAGTTTAAAAAATAACAGGGGTTTGTAGACAGGCCTGTTTGGACTGATGTCAGCAGGATAGAGGTGGAAACCCCAAACTGAGCCTAACCCAGGGATCTGGATCTCTCGTGGATCTCACTCTAGGGAGAAAGACAGAGAGAATCTGGGCAGGAAATGTTAATCACAAGAAACTACCTACATTAATCTCCACTGAACATAATGAATCACCCTATCCACTATAAACCCTCTGGTCATCAGGCATCGACTACATAGACATTACACAACATTGCTACATATGCATTCTGCTACTCATATACCTGATGTTCACCAGATGCTACCTGCTTTCATCCTCTTCTGAATTCTGATTAACAGCCCACACATCCACCTCACCGCTTTCTCTCTCCACTTCTGAGGATCCCTGAAATCCATTGCTATGTTCTAATGTCAGGCTGGATGAATTGCTGCTCACTTATTTTAATTCATCAAACAGTGGGAACTGAAAACTAGTGAAAATATGCTGATATGTTTCTCATATCCCATTTTAAGAGGTGCAAAAAACAATGCTGTTGTGTTACTTCAATTGGTTTACAATATTTATTTATTCATGTTTGCAATAGTTAGATATAAACTTCAGTTACATTGTAGGTATTTAGCCGAGAGGGTTATCCAGATCAACTTACAAAGTGTGCAAGTGCTTGAAATTCTTAAATCACCAATATTAAAACATGTAAAGGTGTAAATGTGAAACAAAGCAAAAAACATTACAGGTGAAAGCTAGTGTGAAACACAGCAAAAAATATATAATAGTTAGCATTACAGGACTGTGAAAGTTAACTGCAATGGAGGTCAACATATAGGGTTTAACATGAAAGTCCAAAGCAAAATCAATAAATATGTTTTAAAATACAACCTGATAGCAAAAATAAAAAGAATCTGTACAAATTGTTACAAAGTTCAAGCAATTTATAATCAGACAGTGGGGAAGTTGGTTACAGTACAGTAGAGTATTAATTGTTAAAATACAAACTCAAGACTTGAGCTCTGGGCACAGTTCTGCATACCTTTCAATTTCTACCTGCTTTGTTGCAATTGATGACAATTTGATTACAGTAGATGTCTTCCACCGCAGCGAGGTTTTGGTAGTCAGACTCCTGTTGGTCTTCTGCATCATCATACTGGTGCAAGGTGCTCTGCTGTTTGGAGGAGCCCAGCTTTGCGCGCGCCAACAAAAACAACCAGAGATGAGAGGGCACAGTGACAAAGAAGAGAATGTGCTGATGTATTTTGAGGCCCCAGTTATCTGTAACATCTGTCAAACCACTGACTAGTAACTCAACCATTGCATTTACAATAACCTAGAACTTAGAACTTTGTAGAACTTTTCTTTGTATATATCATCCTCAACCCATCACTTCTCCTACCTCATCAGTGTTGCTTGTGTTTCTGTTCATGTTGACTCCAGCACCTGGAACAACACAGATTTACAACACAGCACAACAGATAGCATCATAGTGTGTATGGGTGTGTGTGTGTTTGCATGTGCGTTCATGCGTGCTTGTATGTGTCTGTACATTTTGTGTGTAAAACATACCTTGCACTTTGTAACATTTCCATCTGTAAACCATGACTAGGGCAAACGGCAGTAGTGTCAGCACTACAGCCACGCTTACAGGCACAACGATAACCGCAGAGCTAACATGTGCAGCACCTGTAAATATATACACAACAGAATAAAATGATACAGTCCAGAAAACAGTCCGTATCAGTTACACACAATCTCTAACACACAACAGCAAAGGCAGCACCAATGCTTAGAAATATCACACCGTTTTTCACGTTAATGTAGTCTTCCACATTAGAGGTCACAGTGGGGGAAATGCTGTCTGCTGAGGAGAGACTGTTACGTTGGGGAACAGGATTCATTAGCTACTCACTGAAACTGATGATTCTTCATCCATACAGTAGAATATTTATGGTTTAGCATATACAAATTTACAAAGTA
Organism: Centroberyx gerrardi; assembly: GCF_048128805.1. Lineage (NCBI taxonomy): Eukaryota > Metazoa > Chordata > Actinopteri > Beryciformes > Berycidae > Centroberyx > Centroberyx gerrardi. The sequence continues at coordinate 18,646,163 of NC_135999.1, read as the reverse complement.
CATTGACAGCAGTCTTATCCCTAGAAACCCCCTTGTAGCAATTTGGGTATAGCAAGATGATAGAGGTTTTGACATAACAAAGCTCTGAACTGGCATTCATTGATTTGATGACAAATGTGGCTGCAAATTTCCCATTTTCTTTATTCTTTTTTTATTCAGCCAGGGCCAGTGGCGGCGCCAGAGATTTTTTCTTGCTGGTGCTACAGTGGGGCTGAATTATTCAGTGATGGTGCTGAGAGATGCAGGCCTACTGGATGGTAATACATTCGCAAGGCCAGACGCGCGACATTCAAAAGTCAGTTTCAAGCATTATGTCTGCCTACTATAAATACCTCTGTTGATTCACAAGCACACGCAAGTGATAGTTCTAATATAGAAGTGAACTGTGACAGCGTCAACAGCATCGGAGACAACCCGGGCTACACCAGAGCATAAACAAACAAACCCAACAGAGCTTCCGACCCACAGCGCACAACATGAATCACCAGGTACGCACCAATCCTGCAATCAGCGTTGTGTGCTTTTCAACCGAAAAACGCAGCACTAACCTACAATGTCCACTGTTATTCGCATCACATAGACAGGCAATGCCAAAAGATACACCATTATTAAAGTCAAATAAGGCAAACAACAGATGCAAGGCTTTACCAGGAGTTGAACAAATCGTACTCTGACCATGCCTCAATACCTCAATTAAAAACTACTGAATTTAAAACCAAAATCAACAGAATCACCGCTTAGAAGTCCAAGCAAAAACAGTAGGCTCAACAGCAATAAATGTAATATTTTAGGATTTGCAGGAAACATAAGGACTATGGGGTATCCACAGTTTAATACATCCATGGGTATCCACCACAAAATAATTATAATCAGCACTCACCCAGTATTCCCACTAGCACTACTATGAGGAGCTTGAAAAGTTGAAGTTGGAATATCATCCTCCACGTTCTGTATAGTAAATAAATCTTGCGTGAGTGAGAGTGAGTGACATCACTAGCTTAAGTGGCATCACTAGGTTCTACTACTGATCTGAGGACAGAAACAGCAAGACATTGACAACGAACTGACAACAAATAAGCAGAAGTGGATCTGACCTTAGACCAGCGCATAGTTAGTAACTTTATACTGCGAGGGACAAGGGTGCTATGGTAATTGGGGGCTCTGTCTGACTAGATCAACTGGAGAAACAAGCTGTATTCAAAAGTATACAGAAAGAGCAGCTATAATTTGTATGTCAAACTTCAGTTAATTTCTTGGTGGTGCTATGGTGGTGCTATTATAATTTCTGCTGGTGCTATAGCACCAGCAAGCACTGGCCAGGACCACTTTTTTATTTAGAGTTAAGATTTAAGATTTTTGGGGGGCATTTTTTGCCGTTATTTGATAGTTCATAGTGGAGAGAGACAGGGAAAATTGGGAGAGATAGTTGGGAATGACATGCAGCAAAGGTCCCAGGCTGGACTTGAACCCAGGACAGATTAAGGACGTCATGGTTACCAAGTCACCCCATTTGGGGTACAGGAAGCTGTATTTTCACTTCCACATGCTTGACTGTAGCTCTCTTCAGAATCTTACCCACTGACAGCTGAATCTTGGTGTAGTCAGCAACACTCCACACCCTGTCTGAACCACACCAGTACGTCCCAGAATCCTCTGCTCTCAACTCAGTGATGGTGACCAAGAAGAAGCTGGACCTGACATCGTCTTGCAGTGTGAACCTGGAGTCAGTGTGTGTCTTCTTGCCTGCCCTGGCTTGGCTCGTCACTATGTGGTCACAGCTATAGCGGTGGTCCCCCTTACAGAGGAACTTAACGTTGTTCCTGTGTTGTGGTGGATAGGGGCACTGCATAGTGACTGGATGTCCCTCATTGCTGGTCACATTGTTTGACTTCACACAGCACCACACTATCAATGTCAAACAGAAGGAGGTTTGAGCAAAATTACTTGAGGAAATTACTTCAGAATGTCCAAAAATGTCCACTGGACTTGAATTTGAGGAGTTGAAGTCGTTCTGCCGCTCATCCGAGAGGCTTCATCAGTTCTACTGATGGTGGGGAATGATTCACACCATGATGAGTCAGCATTGCATCTCCTCCAGGTTGTGAATGGGAGTAAGCTGGCATGTTTGTGAATTGCCGAGGTAAAGATTTTATGACAGCGTTGTATGCAGCAGACAAATTATATCGCAGCCCCCCTCCCTCTGTTTAGTGAGGGTTGCTCCAGTTTGACGTAAATGGCCTCCTTAAAGGGTAACTTCAGTATTTTTCAACCTGGACCCTATTTTCCCATCTTTTTGTGTCTAAGTGACTAAAGGGGACAACAATTTTTGAAATTGGTCCAGTATTGATTGATTGTTATTATAAGTGTCTGACAACATTATGGAAAGGACCCTACAGAGAAATGGAACGTTTTTCTTTACCTTTCGCTTGATCCGGTCTGTGTGTAACCAAGTCTTGCTCAAGTCTCGCGAGAGTTGAGTTGTTGCAGGAAGTTACACATCAAGCGAAAGGTAAAGAAAAACGTTTTATTTCTCTGTAGGGTCCTTTCCATAATGTTGTCAGACACTTATAATAACAATCTGAGCCTGTCAGTGGCAAAAACAAGCACTTTTAGCGGACGTACATTGACGGTGCGATTTGCCCCGTCGGATTACATTGCAGCCCGTTTCGCGGCTGCCAGCGATGCGATCTCGCTCAATACTGGACCAATTTCAAAAATTGTTGTCCCCTTTAGTCACTTAGACACAAAAAGATGGGAAAATAGGGTCCAGGTTGAAAAATACCGAAGTTACCCTTTAACACCTCTTTCAAACCATCTGTCTTCTCTATCTAAAATGTGTAGATTATGATCCTTGAACCTGTGTTTCTTGTCCTGTAGGTGAGTGTAAACCTCTAAGTCTTGACCTGCGGGGCTCGCTCTTCTATGCTGCGCCATTCATTTGTTGAGGGGCTGTTTAGTCTCCCCGATGTACAAGTCTGTACACTCATCACTGCACTTCCCAGCATAGACAATGTTGCTCTGTCGGTGCTTTGGTATGCAGTCCTTCGGATGAACCAGTCACTGTCTCAGCGTGTTACCAGGTTTGAAAAACACCGGGATATTGTGTTTGGCAAAAATCCTCTGGAGCTTCTCGTAAACTCCAGCTATATATGGGATGACAACTTGGCACCGTCTTGCATTGTGATCCCTTTTCCTTGTTGGCTGGCTTGGATCTTGTTGTGCAAAGCCTTTCAAAGCCTGTTTGATATGATTTTGTTGTGTAAGGTCCGATTGGATGAATGGTGTGAAACAAAAAGGAGATACTGTTTTTTTTCTTCTGAATTGGTTTTCTGTACACCTCGATGTCAAGTTTACCCCCTGCTTTTAGGGGGACAGCACAGACACATCCTGATTTTGCAGAGTTAGAGCCGTCCCAGGGTCAACAAGGGCAGTGGAGTTTGTTAAGGTGGCAGAGATTTGCATACAGAGTTGTTTCGCCTCTGCTTTGGTGATGTTATTCTTCTGGATGGCCAACTCTGTGGTGGTGATCATACTGTGGAGTTCCCCACCATTCAGTAGAACTGATGAAGCCTCTTCAATTTTAAGTACCTAAACTACCTGCAGACATTACTTCAGAATGTTCTAGAAATATCACAGTGGCCTACATTGAAGATACTCTGGGTGTGCTTGATACATACAGTATGTCTTATGGTAAGCCATCCCTTCAATCAAAGAATATTCTTAGGAATGATATGATGCAGTATACAATCAAATGTTTTGTCAACCTTAGACAAATTTTCAGCAGGCTTCAACTAGTCAACCTTTCTCAACTAGTATTCTGCAGAAAACTATGCTTTCATCAACCTCATTACCATGCTGTGAAACAGGCAATGGCTCCTTAAGTAGTAAAGCAACCCTGTAATATGACTCTTGGTAGAACTGTGACCTCTCACCTTTGACTTCCAGCTTAGTAACAGAGAAGACATCCAAGCTGTTGATGTCACGGACGCCACATAGGTACGACCCAGAATCCTCCTGGGTCAAACTGGCAATGGTCACCGTGAAGTTGCTTGACACCTTGTCATCATGGAGATTGAATCGTCCATTTTGGTTGTGGTCCGAAGTGATTATTGCCTGCTGCAGACATGTGGAGGGCTGGCTTCCTCTGCAGAAGTACTTGAGGTTGTGCTGGTACTTAGAGTGGTAAGGACAACTGATGGACATGGAGTCTTCCACATAACCCTGGACTGTGTTGACGTTATCACAGCACCTGTCTGCCAACGAAACAATTAACATCAGAGACTGTCACAAGCACAGACACTAGGTACAGAATAAGCATGAGAAGGAAAAACATGACAAGATAGCCAAAACCCCATTTTACATAAAAAAGAAGCAAGATTGAGAGCTTTTTGTCAAACTGAATTGTGTATAAATGATTTTAATTTAACTACATATAGAGGAATGATTCAATGTAATGAATAATTTATTATTCTATTCTATAATTATTACGTTTTTTGTTTGATTTTGTTTGATTTGATTTTGTTCGATTTTACTATTTTTCTTAACATCAGCACATTAGGAAAAATAACCCTGCAATGTCACTCCATAGAGATGCCTCAAAATGCATAGCACACACTCTAACTCAGTCATTCTTATAAGCTTCCTTTTTTGTCACCTTGATACAGATACTGTAGAAAGATGTCAAGGAGATAGAGGGAGAGGAAGTAATCAGATAAATCATTGTATGCAGTCCATTTTGGTAATGGTGTTTCGTTTTTCTGATATCAAGAGAAGAAACAGAAGGGGGAATTGAAAGAATTCAGGGCGTAGTCTTTCTCCAAAAATAACTTCTTCCTCTAATTTCCTATATGGGATTATATGAATAATGACTTGAGTTACCAAATAGTTTTGCAATTCTTTGAAGGAACCGCTTTTAGAAATGTACAATATCTTATCAACTCCACCAAACTGACCACTTCCATTGTCTACATAACTACTACATAATTTCATGGTTCTTTCTTGCAAACACCAAAATAAATACTTACCAACTCTACCACTGAACTCTTGAAAATTGTGGACCCGAAAAAAAAAGCCTGCAGTTTGTCATGCTTGAACGTGAACCACAAGTTTTAGATGTTAAAGTGTTAATGTATTTTTTTGATATATCATTGACGGTTGGATGGATTGATTGTTAATTCACTATTTAATAATTTGAGTCAGCCTTTCAACTTAACAAAGCTTAACAAAGCAGATATGGGACATATAACAATGACATGAATAATCAAAACAACACTTTCAACATAAAGCTGCACTGCTTTATGTGTTTCAAAAGTTTGGGTAACTGACTCTATTGTAAGTCATACGTTTTCTTATCTACTGAATTTGAAAAATGCAACTGATACCAATACAACTGCTCCCACAAACAAAACAGTGTTATTATTATTTTTTTTTTTTACCTGGAACTACCTTCAGTTTTACTTCAGTGTAGAGATCTTTGCCAGTCCTTGCCACCCCACACCAGTATTTCCCAGCGTCTGTAAGTCTAAGGCCAGAGATGGTCACTGTGAAGATTTTCTTCTCTTTGTTGTCAGAGATGGAGTATCTGTCCCTCTTAGCTCCTCCAGTCTCAACAAGAACTTCATCATAGCCACAGCTTTCTTTGCACAGGTACTTCTGGTAAGACTCATATCCATTTTCATAGGGGCAGAAAACTTCCACTTCTCTCCCCTGGTATCCAGCCACATGTATCAAGTCTGCTGCATCAGTGGAATATCTCAGAACAACTGCAAGGAAAAGACAAGAAGAAATCAAAAGACTTCTGGAAACATGTCTTCATCAAACATTACTTTTAGTCTTTTTCATTTTGATTTACAAGGCTTCTTCTTGTCAATTTCACACTGCACATTTGATACTCAGTGAGGAGGGAAGATTTGCAATTTTTTTCTATGATGTAATTTGTCTCATTCTATCAGGTAGACATTCATGCTACTGTGTTAAAGCTGTGTAATGAAATCATTCATAATAAAGAGTTACAAAGATAAGGTAATCTACCATAGACCATTTTTAATTACATAAAATAATGTTGTTCGTTTACAGCATCTAAAGAACTTACTGCAAAGGATGAACAGTGGGTTTTGTCGGCTCCACATCTTCATGTGCTGCAAGGTCATAGAAACTAGATTTGGTTGGAAACATTTCACACAATTCACAGTTCCTCAAACTGAAGTTAATTCTGTTGTGGGTGTCTGGTCTACTGGGCATGCGCTCTGTGTGTGTGTGTGTGTGTGTGTGTGTGTGTGTACGTCCGCATGCGTGCTAAAATGTAAAACCATGAACTTGGGTTTTTTTTTCTTTTCCACCTGTTGGAAAATAGAAGCAAGGTTTCTATAATTATTCACACACATACACAAATGTAGACTATTGCGCCCACAATGATGCTGTGAATCAACACACCATGCAAATGTTGAAACCTCTCAGATCAAGACTCAGATCAACAACTGACATACAGTATATGTATTATCAACCTAAAAATATGACCCTGTTGGATTCGATCAGATGGAAAGTTGGTTGTCCTATATATTTTTCAGGTGCTAATTTTCTGGGATTTATTACTTTTCTGAATTTTCTTAAATTGATGTGACTAAAACTTAAATTAAATTGACTTAATGTGATTTACTCTCATGTCTTATTGTACTATTTTATTGCTGTATGAACTGTGTGTGTGTGTGTGTGTGTGTGTGTGTGTGTCCTAACAGCCTGTGAATTAATGGAGAGCTCTAGCATAAGCGTATCTTACCTTATCTTATCTTATCTTATCTTATCTTATCTTATCTTAGGTAATGCTTTGCCCACCAGGTGGCAGCTCTGTTGCATATCTATGAGAGGAGTTGGTCCAGCTTGCACTGAGGTGTAGTTGACATAAAGCACCAGCACAATCAGTATAAGAGCATACAAATGTAATCAATAGTCCACCTACTGTTGTTTTGCCTCAAATTCTTTTGATCAGAATTGTGCAAACTATTTCTCTAGTAGGAAATGAAATATAAATATATACAAATATCATTTGGCTTTCTTAATTATATACCTGAAATGAGTTTTGGGGATATTATGGATTCACCCCACCTGCCCACCCCAGAAGTTTGGTTGTCATTAGTGCAAGTGGGCGTGGCCTATGACATTTTGGCTTATAACTCAAACAGAATTTCACCAATCGCTATGAAACTTGGTAATCATGTTCCAACCTGTATATAGAACATGCACACCAATTTCCATACAGATCCGACCAGATTTTGCCCAACAGCAGCATTTTGAATGTACAGCTAAACACAGTAAAGCCAATACGAAGTTGGATATTGACACCTTTTAACTTGCGATTACATTCTTCAGTATCAGAACTTGATAGCTTGGGGCCTGATGACTTAACAGCCTAATCTGACAAAACTGACAGTAATCTTAATGCAAACTTCCACGTTTCAGCATGAACCCAGCCATCGCCGCTATATTTAATTAGTTAAATTTATTATTGAGCGTTAAAAAAAAGGTACAAAGCCTTTATTATTGGGGAGACAATCCCTTGAGGATTCTATCCATTCATTTTGGAGTGTTTAGGAGTAATAATAATATAATTAAGTTTAGATTAGCCCAGAAGGAAAAATTGTATTATTTGGCAAAATAAAAATAGTTGGGACATATAACCAATATTAGTGGGAAGATTAACCCTGGAGTCTTATTGTGTGATTATTTAATGGCTTTTTATTACTTTTGACTTAATGGGGCCTTCGAGGATTGGGGAATTTCTGGGATATACCCTTGCTGTCGCCCCCGACAGCATCCTAGTTCTTTTGTCAGTTCCTGTTGATTACCTTATCACATGTTTTATATATTTAAATAAAAAATGTTGGCTTAGCTTAGTATTAAAGCAGCAGGAGCATTATTGATCATGTTTTTTAATAAAGGGGAAGAATTCTCCTGGCTATACTCCTATATTGGTGAAAAAAGGATGCAGGTTTTTGCTTCCCTCTGGCAAATGGTTTAGCAAGACATAATGTGCAATTGTTTAAAAAGTCATGCATCATATTTATGCTGATCAACTATTAATTTTAACACCTTAAATATTTTAAATCATAATTATTGTTTGTTGTCGTTGCTTGTGCTGGCTTACTCTGCTGGCTTATAATAATGCTATATGTACCAAGTAATAGAAGTCCACCTTCCGGTGTAAAAACTGGAAAAAAACAAAACAAAAATCTGTTTTAGCAATTTCCTTCCTTTTGATGTTTTTGACATAGGCCTATGCTAACTGTAACTGTGACAAGGAGGGAGGTTTTTCTGAGGTTTCATGACTGCGGCTTTATCATATGTAACCCATTCCAGCAGTCTATTCCTTCAATTGTGCAAAATCCAGATATAACCCACTCATTTGCTACAAACCCACATGCTGTACACATTTGTTTTTCTTTCTTTGTTGTCTGTCATTATGGCGTAACAGACAGGGTTTATACTACCACTACATAGATTGTGAAGTTTTCTATCTTAAAGTTAATATACCTTCACCCACAAATCTCCACCTGATGTTGCTGCCTGGGTCAGAGAGGCGGTCTGCCTTACTGTAAATCTGACCACAGCCATTTGTAGAAAGTAACAGTAAAAGACTGAAAGGAGTCTTCAGCTCTGCCAGAGATTCTTCTATTTGGAATACAGTAGCTTCACATGTTTGGTACTGTATCAGAACTGTAAAAATTTGCATTTTAATAACTGAGTTTGACAAATAACAGGGGTTTGTAGACAGGCCTGTTTGGACTGAGGTCAGTCCCAGGTTAGAGGTGGAAACCCCAAACTGAGCCTAAAGGATCTGGATCTCTCGTGGATCTCACTCTAGGGAGAAAGACAGAGAGAATCTGGGCAGGAAATGTTAATCACAAGAAACTACCTACATTAATCTCCACTGAACATAATGAATCACCCTATCCACTATAAACCCTCTGGCCATCAGGCATCGACTACATAGACATTACACAACATTGCTACATATGCATTCTGCTACTCACCTGATGTTCACCAGATGCTACCTGCTTTCATCCTCTTCTGAATTCTGATTAACAGCCCACACATCCACCTCACCGCTTTCTCTCTCCACTTCTGAGGATCCCTGAAATCCATTGCTATGTTCTAATGTCAGGCTGGATGAATTGCTGCTCACTTATTTTAATTCATCAAACAGTGGGAACTGAAAACTAGTGAAAATATGCTGATATGTTTCTCATATCCCATTTTAAGAGGTGCAAAAAACAATGCTGTTGTGTTACTTCAATTGGTTTACAATATTTATTTATTCATGTTTGCAATAGTTAGATATAAACTTCAGTTACATTGTAGGTATTTAGCTGAGAGGGTTATCCAGATCAACTTACAAAGTGTGCAAGTGCTTGAAATTCTTAAATCACCAACATTACAAGTCACCAATATTAAAGCATGTAAAGGTGTAAATGTGAAACAAAGCAAAAAACATTACAGGTGAAAGCTAGTGTGAAACACAGCAAAAAATATATAATAGTTAGCATTACAGGACTGTGAAAGTTAACTGCAATGGAGGTCAACATATAGGGTTTAACATGAAAGTCCAAAGCAAAATCAATAAATATGTTTTAAAATACAACCTGATAGCAAAAATAAAAAGAATCTGTACAAATTGTTACAAAGTTCAAGCAACTTATAATCAGACAGTGGGGAAGTTGGTTACAGTACAGTACAGTATTAATTGTTAAAATACAAATTCAAGACTTGAGCTCTGGGCACAGTTCTGCATACCTTTCAATTTCTACCTGCTTTGTTGCAATTGATGACAATTTAATTACAGTAGATGTCTTCCACCGCAGCGAGGTTTTGGTAGTCAGACTCCTGTTGGTCTTCTGCATCATCATACTGGTGCAAGGTGCTCTGCTGTTTGGAGGAGCCCAGCTTTGCGCGCGCCACAACTTCTTGATTTTCATAGATCTCAACAGAAAAAATAAAACAAAAACAACCAAAGATGAGAGGGCACAGTGAAGAGAAGGTGTTTGTATATATTAGAGGTCCCATACATCTGCCAAACTACTGACTCAACCACTGTATTTAGAATAACCTAGAACTTAGAAACTATGGTTTGTTTTTTTTATATATCAGCCTCAACCCATCACTTCTCCTACCTCATCAGTCTTTCTTGTGTTTCTGTTCACGTTGACTCCAGCACCTGGAACAACACAGGTTTACAACACAGCACAACAGATAGCATCATAATGTATGTGTGTGTGTGTGTGTGTAAAACATACCTTCCACTTTGTAACATTTCCATCTGTAAACCATGACTAGGGCAAGCGCCACCATCAGCACTACAGCTACGCTTGCAGGCACAATGAAAACCACAGAATCTGGAAATAGATACACAACAGAATAATAAAAATAAGACTGCAAAACATACAATCCAAGAAAGCCTACATAAGTCTCACATATCAGTTATCACACCATTGGGGTTAGCGTTTTCCTTCCACATTAATGGTTAATATGTGATAAAGCTGGTTCACCGCACATAGACATTCTCACACACACACACACACACAGAGACACAGACACAGACACACACATATGTACTTTTGATAGGTGTCCCAGAGATGTGTGTTGTCTGTGAAGAGACGGGCTCCACAGCAGGGGTCACAGTGGGGGAAATGTTCAGCTGAGGAGAGACTGTTGGGGAACAGGTTTCTTAGGCTACTCAATGAATCTGGTCATTCTTTGTCCATATAATAAATAAACTGGTTGATTTTCAGTTCACAAACGAACAGCAACAACAAAAACACCCCCAGGCCCATATTTATACAGTGGGGATCATATCTGGATATCACTTACAGGAAGCTGTATTTTCACTTCCACATGCTTGACTGTAGCTCTCTTCAGAATCTTACCCACTGACAGCTGAATCTTGGTGTAGTCAGCAACTCTCCACACCCTGTCTGAACCACACCAGTACGTCCCAGAATCCTCTGCTCTCAACTCAGTGATGGTGACCAAGAAAAAGCTGAACCTGACATCGTCTTGCAGTGTGAACCTGGAGTCAGTGTGTGTCTTCTTGCCTGCCCTGGCTTGGCTCGTCACTATGTGGTCACAGCTATAGCGGCGGTCCCCCTTACAGAGGAACTTAACGTTGTTCCTGTGTTGTGGTGGATAGGGGCACTGCATAGTGACCGGATGTCCCTCGTTGCCGGTCACATTGGTCACACGATTTAAAAATGTCAACAGAGTCCGCTTCTCTTACAGATGTCTCACTTTGGGATATGCTCCCTCGCATATTCTCAAAAGCATTTATTCCACTACGCTAGCCCTGAGTGGCTGGCAGTCGTGGCGTCTGCATCAGGACCCTCCTCCTTTATAAAAGACCGATGCTGCGTCACCAGGGGTTAAAGTGGGCCGGAACGATCCGGAACGGTGTTCCGGCACCTTCGATTAATAAGTAAATAAATCTGATTGGCAGTTTCATACATAATAATGTCAAGCGAGTTCACAGGGCTGCCAACTCTCACGCATTGACCGTGAGACTCACGCAATTGACATTTCACACGCTCTCACGCCACAAGTCCATTTTCTCACGCAGTGAAAAACAAATTCATAACTGATAACGTCGCGGCGCGAAAAGAGACACTGACAGCGCACGGACAGACGAGACAGAGCAGCACCGTGCAGCAGCGAGTTATTCAGACCATCTGAATAGCGAGAAATATACACAAATCTATTATATTGTAATTTATTCCCATGCATGGTGCTCAGAGTAATCTCAGTCAGCGGCTCTTCTGCGTCTCTCCCTCTCCTCTCGCGTCGTGCGCACGCAGGCAGGAGCGAGAGTGAGTTACTATGGTTACGGGGACGCTTTGTGTCTCTGTCGCTCTGAAACTTTCTTGCGATTCCCAATAATAGGTTTTTAGGTTAGTATGCCTATGCAAAATCATGAATGTAAGCGCCTCAATGCTGAAATCTAGTAATATAACATAATTTTACATTTTTGGTTAACATACAGGGTTGCTGTTTCTTGACTTAATCCAAGAGGTTGTGTAGAAATGCAAGAAATTTGTTTTAAATTACTATTTTTTTCTGACCCCCCCACCAATTATGTATCTTACCCCCCCCCCTCCCCGGAAACAGGGTTCCCCCACCTGCCAAATCCCACTTTAACCCCTGTGCGTCACCCATCATTCAAAACAAGCACACCTCTTCTTGCTTTACCCCAGTAGCAAGAAGGGCGGTCTGGTGAGACATCTCACTCATGCTACTCAGAGAACCGGGGTTACGCAAGTAACATAAAGTTCTCTTTCATAGCATTTCTTTTGATGTGTCACTATGGGATATGGAGACTCCCGTATTGCCACACAAGCTTATCTCGAAGACTGACCGCCAACACCCAGGCATTGGATCAACCCAACTACTCCGCCGCAGAGCCAACACTCAGGACGGCATGAGCAACGCTCGGGGCAGTGACATCCAACTTATAAAACCTTGCAAATGTCAGAGGCGAGGACCAGCTAGCTGCAGCGCAGATATCCTGAATACAGACCGCCTACACAGGGTCCAGGAGGCCGCCAAACCCGGGGTAGAGTGCACACATAAACCACCTGGGGCCTGAAGACCCATGCTCGAGTAGGCCAGTGCAGTAGCCCCCCCTATCCAGTGGGAAAGCCTCTGCTTTGTGATGGGCTTACCCCTGCAGGGCTGAACCGGCAGATAAGGGGGTGCTGACCCATCGTCTTAGTCCCAAAGCCAACACTGCACGCAGCAATAGCGGCCAAGTACACTTTAATAGTAGAGAAAGCTCTCAGCTTATCGATTAAATCCTGAAGGAAGGATAAAATCACACCCACCGAACACTGGAAAGGAATTTCCTGTGCCTTAGCACACCATTCCTCAAACACCCTCCACTTACAATCATACAAAGATTGTATAATCTTTTACTAGATTATACTTCTGAAGCGAGAAGAGGTGATTGAATGACGGGTGATGCAGTGCTGGTCCTTTATAAAGGAGGAGGGTCCTGACGCAGACGTCACGACTGCCATGGGGCTGGCGTAATGGAATAAATACTTCTGAGAGTATGCGAGGGATCATATCCCATAGTGAGACATCGAAACGAATGCTATGAAGAGAACACCATTTTACATAAAAAAGAAGCAATATTGAGAACTTTTTGTCCAATTGAATTGTGTATAAATGGTTTTAATTTTTGAATGTCCCTATATTTAAGATATGCATATAAAATAAACTGCATATAGAATAATTATTCCATTTAATTAATAATTTATTATTCTATTCCATAATTATTACGTTTTTTAATCGATTTTACTATTTCTCTTAACATTAGGAAAAACATTTTTTTTTATTTTTTGTGCAATGTCACTCCATAGAGATGCCTCAATGCATAGCACACACTCTAACTCAGTCATTCTTATGTGCTTCCTTTTTTGTCACCTTGATACAGATACTATAGAAAGATATCAAGTGCAGAGAGAGGGAGAGAAAGTAATCAGATAAATCATTGTATGCAGTCCATTTTGGTAATGGTGTTTCATTTTTCTGTTAACTTTTGTTTTCTGATATCAAGAGAAGAAACAGAAGGGGCAAATGAAAGAATTCAGGGTGTAGTCTTTCTCCAAAAATAACTTCCTCTAATTTCCTGTATAGGATTATATGAATGATAACCAAATAGTTTGTCAAATTCTTTGCAGGAACCTCTTTTAGATATTTACAGTACAGAACCTCTTTTAGATATTTACAGTATCTTATCAACTCCACCAAACTGACTACTTCCATTTTCTATGTAACTATGACATCATTTCATGGTTGTTTCTTGCAAACCAAAAGAAATTCTTACCAACTCTACCACTGAACTCTTGAAAATTGTGGACCTGGAAAAGAAAGCCTGACTAAAAAAACATACATAGTTTTTCATGCTTGAAAGTCAACCACCCCATTACTAGAAGGCAAGTTTTGAGATGTTAAAGTGTTAATATATTTTTGATATATCATTGACGGTTGGATGGATTGATTGTTAATTCACTATTTAATAATTTGAGTCAATCTTTCAACTTAACAAAGCTTAACAAAGCAGATATGGGACATATAACAATGACATGAATAATTAAAACAACACTTTCAACATAAAGCAGTGCAGAATGTGATTCAAAAGTTTGGGTAACCTCTCTATTCTAAGTCATATGTTTTCTTATCTACTGAATTTGAAAAATGCAACTGATACCAATACAACTGCGACCATGAACAAAACAATTAATTTCATTTTTTTTTTTTTTTTTTACCTGGGACAACCTTCAGTTTTACTTCAGTGTAGAGATCTTTGCCAGTCCTTGTCACCCCACACCAATATTTCCCAGCATCTGTAAGTCTAAGGCCAGAGATGGTCACTGTGAAGATTTTCTTCTCTTTGTTGTCAGAGATGGAGTATCTGTCCCTCTTAGCTCCTCCAGTCTCAACAAGAACTTCATCGGAGCCACAGCTTTCTTTGCACAGGTACTTCTGGTAAGACTCGTATCCATTTTCATAGGGGCAGAAAACTTCCACTTCTCTCCCCTGGTATCCAGCCACATGTATCAAGTCTGCTGCATCAGTGGAATATCTCAGAACAACTGCAAGGAAAAGACAAGAAGAAATCAAAAGACTTCTGGAAACATGTCTTCATCAAACATTACTTTTAGTCTTTTTCATTTTGATTTACAAGGCTTCTTCTTGTCAATTTCACACTGCACATTTGATACTCAGTGAGGAGGGAAGATTTGCAATTTTTTTCTATGATGTAATTTGTCTCATTCTATCAGGTAGACATTCATGCTACTGTGTTAAAGCTGTGTAATGAAATCATTCATAATAAAGAGTTACAAAGATAAGGTAATCTACCATAGACCACTTTTAATTACATAAAATAATGTTGTTCGTTTGCAGCATCTAAAGAACTTACTGCAGAGGATGAACAGTGGGTTTTGTCGGCTCCACATCTTCATGTGCTGCAAGGTAGCATGGAAACTATTTGATTACCAAATTTGAGATTTGGTTGGAAACATTTCACACAATTCACAGTTCCTCAAACTGAAGTTAATTCAGTCTGGTCTACTGGGCATGCGCTCTGTGTGTGTGTGTGTGTGTGGGGGGGGTGTGTGTGTGTGCGCGTGCGTGTGTGGGTGTGTGTGTGTGTGTGTGTGTGTGTGCGCGCGTTGGTGTGGGTGTGTGTGTGTGGGTGGGTGCGTGTGTGTGTGTGTATGTGTGTGTGCGCGCGCGTGTGTGGGTGTGTGTGTGTGTGGGTGGGTGCATGTGCGCGTGGGTGTGGGTGTGTGTGTGTGGGTGGGTGCGTGTGTGTGTGTGTATGTGTGTGTGCGCGTGCGTGTGTGGGTGTGTGTGTGTGTGGGTGGGTGCATGTGCGCGTGTGTGCTAAATGTGAAACCATGATCTTGGGTTTCTTTGCAATCATTATTCACAGGCATACAAATGTTCACACTATTGCACCCACCCACCCTAACCCAAACCCTAACTACAATGATGCTGTGAATCAACACACCATGCGAAACCTCTCAGATCAAGACTCAGATCAACAACTGACATATATGTATTATCAACCTAAATATATGACCCTGTTGCATTCATTCAGATGGAAAGTTGGTTGTCCTATATATTTTTTCAGGTGCAGATTTTCCAGTATTTAAGCAAAATATCAGAAATTATCTCAAAATTCATTAATTTTCACACATACTTACATATTTTATAGATATTTTATAGATTCTGTGAAGAGCTTGACTCAAAGCTCTTGTTCTCAAAATCAACATATAATGCCTTTAAACACTGCTACTCCAGTTCTTAATTTGAATGAAATGTCTCAGTCAAGGGTTGATATGATTATTTGTGCTCTCAAGAATTCTAAAGCTAGAGATGTATTTGGAATGGATATAATGTTTCTTAAAGCTCATAAACAATCACTCATTGCTCCAATTACCAGCATTATCAACTGGTCCATTAATGAAGGTGTATTCCCAAATTCTTGGAAGTCTGCGGTTATCACACCAATCTTCAAATCAGGAGATCCTACAATAACTAGTAACTACAGACCAATAAGCATTCTTCCTGTAGTCTCCAAGGTAGCAGAAAAATGGGTTGCAGAGCAGCTCATTAAGCATTTGAACAATAGTCCATACACTTTACACCCTATGCAGTTTGGCTTTAGGAAAAACCATTCCACTGAGACGGCCAACTGCTTTTTTCTAGAAAACATAAAGTCTAAGATGGATGCAGGTAGTGTTGTAGGAGCTGTTTTTCTTGATTTAAAAAAAGCCTTCGATACAGTAAACCATCAGGTTTTGATGGCCAAATTGTCTCATTTTAACCTTTCACTGAGCACTATGAAATGGATAGAATCATATATTGTATATAGAAAACAGTGTGTTAGAGAACACAACACCACATCTGCAACTTCTGATAATACTCTTGGTGTACCGCAAGGTTCGGTTCTGGGGCCTTTGTTGTTTAGTCTTTATATTAACGATCTGCCTAGTAATTGTCCATCTAATGTGACTTGCCAGATGTATGCAGATGATACAGTTGTGTATGTGCATGCTAAAAAACATCAAGCTGCACAAGAACTATCAGCTGCTATGATTAATTTTTCTAACTGGCTGCGACGTTCTCATTTACATCTCAATGTGTCGAAAACTGTTTGTATGTTTTTTTCTAAAAAGGCAAGTACAGATATAGACCCTGATGTGTTTGTACTTGGAACAAAGCTGGAAGTGGTACATGAGTTCAAATATTTAGGAATCATTATCGATTCACAGCTCTGCTTTAAACAACAAGTGAAAAAAACTGTAAATAGAATACAATTTAATTTGTCTAACTTTAGATACATTAGAAATAACTTAACTATTGATTCATCCAAATTATATTTTAACGCAATGATTATCTCACATATGACATACTGTATAACAAGTTGGGCACTGGCATGTAAGTCCACACTAAAGCCTGTTGAAACTGTTTACAAACAAGCTCTAAAAATTCTAAAAGCTCAATGCGTACCATCATTGTAACATCTTGAAGAAATATGATTTGCTGAGCTGGGAAAACATAATAAAATATGCAGATTCTATTTTGGTGTATAAAATCCTCCATGGTCTAGCCCCACCTCCTCTAAAGGAGTTTATAAAGAGAAACCCAAACAGGACAAGTAGAGCAGGCTCCAGAGGTGACTGTCTAGTTCCATTTAGAAAAAGTGTGTTTGGTCAGTCAGTTTATTCATATCGAGCTTCGCAGACCTGCAACACGATACCAAGTGTCATAAGGGATTTGCCAACCCTTAGTTCATTTACCAAACATTTAAAAAAAATGGTTACTGGATAATCAAAACTGCTCCCATAATCTATCATAAAAAACCTCTGGATGTGTTGTCTGTATGTTATGTTTATGGCTTGTTTATTGTGTAGAGTGAGTTTTAGGTACTCTGTGCTGTTTCTTGTACTGTGAATTAATTTGAATGGTTATGATGATTTTATTATTTTTTACTGTGACATCAACCTGCCAAGGGACAACAGATGAAAATTAGCCTGGTGGCTAAATCTGGCATATTTACATTTGATTTTAAATGTTCATTAATATGCACTGTCCCTATTTAAAATAAATAAATCTTAAATCTTAAATCGTATTACTTTTCTGAATTTACTTAAATTGATGTGGCTAAAACTTAAATTGAATTGACTTGATGTGATTTACTCTCATGTCTTATTGTACTATTTTATTGCTGTATGAACTATGTGTGTGTGAGTGTGTGTGTGTGTGTCTGTGTATGTGTATGTGTGTGCGTCCTAACAGCCTAAAGTGTGAATGAATGGAGAGCTCTAGCGTAAGGTGGTTGTTGCTAAATGTTAATGTTTGATACAACAGACACAGTGTGTCCAGGACAAATTTCCTTCGGGACAATAAGGTTTATCTTAAATTATCTTCTTTTAACTTAACTTATCTTATCTTATCTTATCTTATCTTAGGTAATGCTTTGCCCACCAGGTGGCAGCTCTGTTGCATGTCTATGAGGAGAGTTGGTCCAGCTTGCACTGCTGGATTTAGTTGACATAACTAGCACCAGCACAATCAGTAGCATACAAATGTAATCAATAGTCCACCTACTGTTGTTTTGCCTCAAATTCTTTTGATCAGAATTGTCTAGTAGGAAATAAAATCTAAATATATACAAATAGCATTGGTGATGACCAGTTCAGTTTCCTTTCTTTTGAGGTTTTTGACATACGCTAACTGTGACAAGGACGGAGGTTTTTCTGAGGTTTTGACTGAGGCTTTATCAACACATTCCCAGCAGTCTTTTCCTTCAATCGGGCAAAATCCAGAGCTTTCACATATAACCCACTAATCTGTTACAAACCCACATGCTGTACACATTTGTTTTTCTTTGTTTTCTGTCTTTATGGCGTAACAGACAGGGTTTATACTACCACATAGATTGTGAAGTTTTTCTATCTTAAAGTAAATATAGGCCTACCTTTACCCACAAATCTTAGCCTTACTGTAAATCTGACCACAGCCATTTGTAGGAAGTAACAGTAAACGACTGAAAGGAGTCTTCAGCTCTGCCAGAGATTCTTCTATTTGGAATACAGTAGCTTCACATGTTTGGTACTGTATCAGAACTGTAAAAAATTGCATTTGACTAACTGAGTTTGACAAATAACAGGGGTTTGTGGAAAGGCCTGTTTGGACTGAGGTCAGTCCCAGGTTAGAGGTGGAAACCCCATCACAAAGCTCATGGCAACTTACCTAATGATATTGTTTACATTTTACAAATACACATTAAACTATTAACACATTTACAAAACAATTTCCAATAGATAGTCAGAGAAACTAAGACATCAGCCCTTTTAGAGAACATCATTAAAAACTTGTCTGAGTATCCAATAAACTTGTTAGATTACAAGAAACATTTTAAATCAAAGTCAACATTTAACCCCTGAGGTGACAAGGTGTAAGTGTTCTCTCCTAGAAAGTAAATTACCAACATTACCTTCTCTTGGTGGGAGAAAAACATTTTCAATATCAATGTATCTTAAAGTAGAGATAGGATGATTAGATTCTACAAAATGTACTGCCACAGGATAATTCCTATATTCTTACACCTGATGTGCTTTGTGTTCTGTAATGTGGGTTTTTAGCTCTCTGCTCATCTTGCCCACATCTTATTTGCCATAAGTCATATTTGTGTGGCATGTCATCACACATTTTGTAGGTCTGAGGCTGATGAGGGTTGGTCTGAGGGTATGGGGCTCCGTTCTGGGTTTCTCCAGTTGTAGATGTTGCCATCACTTGCACCTATTTTGTCCTGGCTGAATTTCTTAATTTTGATCTCTTTCATTTCTCTGGAGAGCTTGTCCTGCATGTCTTGATTGGCCTTCAGGAGGTCATTAAATTTGTCTTCATTTCTGATTGCTAGGCGTAGGGTCTGTGTTTTCTCCTCAACAGAAACTACCACTAAATGAATCTCCACTGAATATAATGAATCACCCTAGACATTACACAGCTGCTGCTACATATGCATTCTGCCACTCATATACCTGGTGTTCACCATATGCTCTACCTGCCTCTTCTGAATTCTGATTAACAGCCCACACATCCACCTCACCGTTCATTTCTCACTTATAATGGGAACTGATGGCCAATGAAAATACAGTATGCTGATAACTTCTTCATACCCCCGTCTTAAGAAGTGCCAAAAGCAATGCTGTTGTTATGATTAAATGCCAACTATGCTTTGTAACCATAGGGTTTACAATATTTATTTATTCATGTTTGCAATAGTTAAATATAACCTGTTCAGTTACATTTTAGCTGAGAGGGTTATCCAGATCAACTCACAAAGCATTACAGGACTGTGAATGTTTAACATGAGGAGATCCACTGGAAGCCCAGAGCAAAATCAATAAATATGTTTTAAAATACAAAACATACCTGATAAAAATAAAAAGCATCTGTAGAAATTATTACAAAGTTCAGGCATTTTATAAATAGACAAAGGGAAAGTTGGTTAGAAATTACCCAAAGATCACAATGGCACAGGAAAGTATGTTGGTTAGCAACAGTAATAATTAAAAAATACAAACAATTCAAACTTGAGCTCTGGGCACAGTTCTGCATACTTTTCAATTTCTATCTGCTTTGTTGCAATTGATGACAATTTAATTACAGTAGATCTCTTCCACCGCAGCAAAGTTTTGGTAGTCAGACTCCTGTTGGTCTTCTGCATCATCATACTGGTGCAAGGTGCTCTGCTGTTTGGAGGAGCCCAGCTTTGCGCGCGCCACAACTTCTTGATTTTCATAGATCTCAACAGAAGAATCAACAAAAACAACCAGAGATGAGAGGGCACAGTGAAGAGAAGGTGTTGGTATATATTAGAGGTCCCATTTATACATCTGTCAAACTACTGACTAGTAACTCAACCATTGTATTTAGAATAACCTAGAACTTAGAAACTATGGTTTGTTTTTTTTATATATCAGCCTCAACCCATCACTTCTCCTACCTCATCAGTCTTTCTTGTGTTTCTGTTCACGTTGACTCCAGCACCTGGAACAACACAGGTTTACAACACAGCACAACAGATAGCATCATAATGTATGTGTGTGTGTGTGTGTGTAAAACATACCTTGCACTTTGTAACATTTCCATCTGTAAACCATGACTAGGGCAAGCGCCACCATCAGCACTACAGCTACGCTTGCAGGCACAATGAAAACCACAGAATCTGGAAATAGATACACAACAGAATAATAAAAATAAGACTGCAAAACATACAATCCAAGAAAGCCTACATAAGTCTCACATATCAGTTATCACACCATTGGGGTTAGCGTTTTCCTTCCACATTAATGGTTAATACACACACACAGACACAGACACACACATATGTACTTTTGATAGGTGTCCCAGAGATGTGTGTTGTCCGTGAAGAGACGGGCTCCACAGCAGGGGTCACAGTGGGGGAAATGTTCAGCTGAGGAGAGACTGTTGGGGAACAGGTTTCTTAGGCTACTCAATGAATCTGGTCATTCTTTGTCCATATAATAAATAAACTGGTTGATTTTCAGTTCACAAACGAACAGCAACAATAAAAACACCCCCAGGCCCATATTTATACAGTGGGGATCATATCTGGATATCACTTACAGGAAGCTGTATTTTCACTACCACATGCTTGACTGTAGCTCTCTTCAGAATCTTACCCACTGACAGCTGAATCTTGGTGTAGTCAGCAACTCTCCACACCCTGTCTGAACCACACCAGTACGTCCCAGAATCCTCTGCTCTCAACTCAGTGATGGTGACCAAGAAAAAGCTGGACCTGACATCGTCTTGCAGTGTGAGCCTGGAGTCAGTGTGTGTCTTCTTGCCTGCCCTGGCTTGGCTCGTCACTATATGGTCACAGCTATAGCGGCGGTCCCCCTTACAGAGGAACTTAACGTTGTTCCTGTGTTGTGGTGGATAGGGGCACTGCATAGTGACCGGATGTCCCTCGTTGCCGGTCACATTGTTTGACTTCACACAGCACCACACTATCAACAGCTATGGGCAGGGGTGGGCTCAGCCCACCCAAACGTGCGTCTTGCCCACCCAATCAAAAGTTGAGAAAACATTTTTTTTTGTTCAGCCAATGGAAAAATAGCACAGAAAATACCAGTACCATTTCTAACTTCTGATTGGGTGGGCAGCCTACAGCCCGCCGCCAAAGTTGCCCACTGTCCACCCCCCCTTCTCGTCGTGTTCAGGCACAAACACACAGAGCTCTGAAGCAGACCCGTCCGCTGCAGTGTGGCCGTATTCACACCAAATCAGGCGTTGCGGCACTTCCCGCAGGGTTGTGCGGGGATGTGGGCATGACATTTGACATGTGTTGCCAAAGCACAATTACGATTATGAAAGACAATGTTAAGGAATGAAATTAAATTAGTTAATAGAATAAAATGAATTTGTTAGAATTTTTGCCAAGGGAAACAGGAGACTGATGTTGTAGATAGATAGATAGATGGATGAATGGATGGATGGATGGATGGATAGATAGATAGATAGATAGATAGATAGATAGATAGATAGATAGATAGATAGATAGATAGATAGATAGAGCGCATCCAATGAAAACAAATGTTATGGAGTTGATTATGTTAAAATATGGATGAAGGAATTTTTTTATTTTAGGGTAAGTCAATCTGCTTTCAAAGTTGTTTTCTTTGTCACTTTTCAGTTTGAGTTTGAATAAGACTACCTTCTATTTTTGTAAATATTGGCTATGGTGAGAAGTCTCACTGGATTAAGTTTTAATTTTATTTGAGAACTAAGCTCATCCAATGAAAAGAAATGTTATGGAGTTGATTATGTTAAAATCTGGATGAAGGATTTTTTTATTTTAGGGTAAATCAATCTGCCCTCCACTGACTCAAATCATAGGGTAGCAGCAAACTTAGAAATGCTGCTTCACTACCTCCCAATTTCCCTGCTTCAAATTGTTCTTTATAAATTAGAATAGAATAAAATAGAATAGAATACTACTTTATTAATCCCCATGTGGAAATTCATCTTCTGCATTTAACCCATCCAAACACCCCATACACAAACACACAGCCATAAGCTGGAGAGGCCTGAGGGTACGATGGCAGGAGCTTGCATCTGATCTTGACTCTGACAACCCTCCGGTTGCCAGCTGTCATTTTGCCAGATTTTTGTGCCATCTGGCCAGGGATTCGAACCGGCAACCTTCGGACTGCTAGTCTGCTTCTCTATCCTCTGGGCTACCTACCGCCCAAGTTGCCCGCCTATTATTTCTACCAGCCCACCCTAATATAGCAGGCTAAAACCGGCCCTGACTATCAATGTCAAACAGAAGGAGGTTTGAGCAAAATTACTGCAGAATGTTACAGAAATATCACAGCACATTGAAGATACTCTGGGTGTGCATTTCACATATATCTTATAGTAAGTCATCCCTTCAATCAAATAATATTCTTAGCTATCACATGATGCGAGATAAGTATACAATCAAAAGCTTTGTCAACCTTAGACAGATTTTCTGCAGGCTTGAACTGGTCTTTCTCAACTAGTATTCTGCAGAAAACTATGCTTTCATTAAGCTCATCACCATGCTGTGAAACAGTTAATGGCTCCTTAAAGCCCCTATGTGTAGGATTTGAAAATTGTTTAATTTGGGGACTCCTAGTGGTAGTGCCAAAAAACAACACTGTTGCAAACGTCTTTGCAACCTCTTAGCGGCGTTTGTGATACCCTGCTCCATATACAGCTAGAATATGTAAACAAAATACTGCTGCAGATAACAGCTCAAGCATTAGTTCCTATATTATTCCTATTCACAGCATTGTACTATGAAGTAGTTTGCAATTGTGACAATTCGAGTTAACAGATGTTTTGGGGATTGCTGTCATGAACATAGCCTATCCAACATTCACTATTCTGCACGAGCTGCAGCCAAGGGCGTAGAATTGGGTAGGGACGGTAGGGACGTGTCCCTACCAATATCAAGCGACTCTGAAATGTCCCTAGCAATTATTTTGATTGACAATAAACGTTGTTTTGTCCGTCAGCGTCTAGTCAGTGTTAACAGATCGCGTTCTCTACTATGAGTCCCGCTGCAGTGGTGTAGTGCATTGGTGTCCCGCGTCAGCATAGCAACGGACGCTGTAACGAAACTTTAGTATAACAGCTGTTTTAGAATGTCATTGCGTCACCCGGACCATTTTGGCAGCCCGGATAAAAATTGGCGTGACACCGCCTCCCTAACCCCCCCAAAAAATCGCTGATTGGCTTTGTCATTTCTTGCTAACGTATGAAATGCTGTGGGTTGTGTACAAGAAGAGCCAAAGCTCCGCCTACCGGCGAGCATGCAAGCAAGTGAAGACTCCATCCTATTTTATATTAGTAACAGTTGTGTTTAGCCATTACAGTTAGTTTATTTAAGTACTGCATTGCGTGCGTCAGTGACGAGTGACGACCGTAAGTAGCCTACATACTATCCATGTGTTTAGTACTTTCATAGACGTATTCATACTTGTTTTCCTTATTATTCCTGGTTAGTAGAAACTACCACAAGCTAGCTAGCATGATGGATGATAGCTAACAACTTGCCTAGCCATATTACGGTGTCAGTTTAAGGAGACAGATCTAGATGTCTTGCAGAAGCTGGAGGAAACTCTCCTGACTGGAGAAGTGGATGACATTGTTGATCAGTACCCAGAACTGAACAGGGAGACTCTAAAAGTCCAACTAGCCATGTTCCGGTCCAAAAACACTTTCAAATCTAGTGCTGAAGTGGCTAATATCATGAGAGGAATGGCAGTTGAAGTGAGAGGCCTGTTTGATCAATTTGAAACCCTTGTTAGGCTGCTTTTAGTCATCCCAGTCTCATCAGCTGAGGCTGAAAGAAGTTTCAGTGCATTGAGGAGATTGAAAACGTGGCTCAGAACAACAATGTCACAAGTGAGATTGAACAATGCTGCTGTGTGCCACATTGATAACATTGATGTAAAACAAATATGCCAACAGTTCATCTCTGTTAATGACAGCCGTAGGCATGTGTTTGGCTCCTTCAAATAGGAGCAAGGCATTGGACACTCAGCTGTTTGTATGTAGGGTTTGGATATAGTTTACAATATCTTATTATTATTATTATTATTATTATTTTTAATGTAAATACATGTTTACAGATCATTGGTTTGAATAGGCAACAGTACAGTACCTGCCTTAAAACAAAATGTGCTCTTCAAAGTCCCATTCAGCTGGCAAATTTGAGTAAAGGATTCATTAATGCGCTACACCCCTGTGTCTGTGTGTCTGTTAATGAGTGTGTTGGCTACCACAACTATCTATAAATGAAGGCTCTAGATGACATGAAATGGCGGTCAGAAGTCTATCATAAATGCAAAACGCCTCAGCTTCCAGTGGGGGTTACATCCCCTCCGGACCTCCCCCATTTGTCTTCCCTACCAATGTCAAAATCAAACCTACGCCCTTGGCTGCAGCTAATGGAAAACTTTACCGCTAACAAACTAGACTGAACACAAATCAAGTAACGCAATCGGAGTTGTATTATGTAAATGTGGCGATTACGGCCGATCAAGATGGCAGAAGGCAGGACACATGAAACGGCACAGGATGTCAGAACCAGACGGCAAAGGCGGACTAAACGACGCGATTACAACCCGCACACACACTAGACAGAAGGAACGCCATGGTCTGCTCACTAATGTAACTTTCTTTCCCTTCTGTACCCCCACTCTCTGTCGGCAGCCGGCTATGTACCGACAAGTGAAGCTAATTTGCTAGGCTAGGTTGCATAGCTTAGTAGCTGTACAGGTAGCTGACTACATAAATAAACTAACGTTACGCCATTACACATAACCGCAGATATAAACCACACGGGTCCTAAAAATAGTTAAAAGCTTCGGTAACACAATTTGAGACCCTTATTGGTATTTCACTTAAATGTGTAGGAGAAAGAAATCCAGCTCTCTTAAACCCCTGGCACTCTCTGACGAGTGAACGCCCGGCCGCGGTTAACTCCGGTTGGTCTGACGCCGTGATTTGTCACGCTCCTTCGTAGCTCTTTTAGCCTCTTATAGAGCTAGTGCTGGACGCCGACGGGTCCGTGTGGCTCCCAGGGTTTGGTGACCCGAGTCTAGTGTTGCGGGGGGCCGGCAAATGGGTACTTCAAGCCGATCGATCTGTGGGGCTCCCGGGAGCTCCGGGTCTCGCACTCCCCTCCCTCTCCATTTTAGCTCTTTTAGCCTCCTCTGTTATAGGTTTTTTGTTTTGTTTTGTTGCAGAGGGTCCAGCAGTCAGAGTCCTGTCTTCCATGTTACCACTATCTGTCATATTGATTAGCTTCACACCGTTCAATCTAACAAACTAGTCTGCATTCAAACTGCGTCTGTTTTTTTCCTGGTTTGGTTTGACTTTCTGCCGTAAGTCAGTACGTCACTTCGCGCCAGTTCGTACCTGCGGACACAGAGATTGAACAGCAACACATAGACTAAAACAATTTTCTCTGCGCCGGTCTCACTTTTATGGTATCAAAATTGATTGGAGGATCATATAATCTGATACAAATTCTACACGTAAGGGCTTTAAGTAATACAGTAACCCTGACTTTTGGTAGAACTGTGACCTCTCACCTTTGACTTCCAGCTTAGTAACAGAGAAGACATCCAAGCTGTTGTCACGGACACCACACAGGTACAACCCAGAATCCTCCTGGGTCAAACTGTCAATGGTCACCGTGAAGTTGCTTGACACCTTGTCATCATGGAGATTGAATCGTCCATTTTGGTTGTGGTCCGAAGTGATTACTGCCTGCTGCAGACATGTGGAGGGCTGGCTTCCTCTGCAGAAGTACTTGAGGTTGTGCTGGTACTTAGAGTGGTAAGGACAACTGATGGACATGGAGTCTTCCACATAACCCTGGACTGTGGTGACGTTATCACAGCACCTGTCTGCCAACGAAACAATTAACATCAGAGACTGTCGCAAGCACAGACACCAGGATGGAAATAACCATTAGAAGGAAAAACTAGGCAAGATAGCCAAAACAAACAAAAAAAAAAGTCAAATTTAATTGTGTATAAATGGGTTTCATTTTTTAATGTCCCTTGGCTCCATTCCCAAGGTTTCAAGTCAAAATTTTGACATTGAAATAATCAAATATTTTTGACAACAGTATGAAAGTGGCAATAGCACTGAGAGAAGAACTTTTGAACTTTAGAAATAATAATAATAATAAACTTTACGCAATTAAGATACAAAATACAATAGTAAAAACAAACACACAATAGAATATAATACAATAATAATTTGGACTCTGTGGACACATTAATATTTCTACCAGTTTGCACGGTTATTGTGCGTTTCCAGTTGCTGATGGTGTTCTCCTGTTTATAGTTACTAGAACGCAAGTTTTGAAGTTAAGTTTATTTTTTTTATTTTTTTTTTACATATTGATGGTTAGATTGATTGATCATTCAAGTAATTATAATGATTGATAATTCAAAACAATCTTTCAACTTAACAAATGGTTGAATTTAGGCAGCTATAACAATGGCATAAATAATCACAACAACACTTTCAGCAGAAAGCAGTGCAGAATGTGTTTCAATAAGTTGGGTACCTGACTCTTTTCTAGGTTATACAGTTTTTTATATACTGAATTTGAAAAATGCAACTGATACCAATATGGTTTTCGTTCAGTGCCCACCTCTCCTAAGAACTGCTCCCACAAACAAAACAGAGTTAAAATTTTTCTTACCTATGACAACCTTCAGTTTTACTTCAGTGTAGAGATCTTTGCCAGTCCTTGTCACCCCACACCAGTATTTCCCAGCATCTGTAAGTCTAAGGCCAGAGATGGTCACTGTGAAGATTTTCTTCTCTTTGTTGTCATAAATGGAGTATCTGTCCCTCTTAGCTCCTCCAGTCTCAACAAGAACTTCATCGGAGCCACAGCTTTCTTTGCACAGGTACTTCTGGTAAGACTCATATCCATTTTTATAGGGGCAGAAAACTTCCACTTCTCTCCCCTGGTATCCAGCCACATGTATCAAGTCTGCTGCATCAGTGGAATATCTCAGAACAACTGCAAGGAGAAGACAAGAAGAAATCAAAAAGGTTTTCATCAAACATCATTTTTAGTCTTTTTAATTTTGATTTACAAGGCTTCTTCTTATCAGTTTGACACTGCACATTTGATACTCAGTGAGGGGGCAAGATTTGCAAATCTTTGTTTTTCTATGATGTATTTTTTTTTTCTAGACATTCATGCTAGCTGTGTTAACGCTGTGTAATGAAATTGCCCATAATAAAGAGTTACAAAGATAAGACAATAGAGCGCTTTTAATTACATAAAAAAGATAATGTTCAGATAATGTTCATCTAAAGAACTTACTGCAGAGGATGAACAGTGGGTTTTGTCGGCTCCACATCATGTGCTGCAAGGTAGCATGGAAACTACCGTAGATGTGGTTGCAAGTCCAAGTTCCTCAAACTGAAGTTCATTCTGCTGGGGGTGTCTGGGCATACACTGTGTGTGTGTGTGTGTGTGTGTGTGTGTGTGTAGGTGTGTGTGTGAAACCATTAACTAGGTGCTTCTTCTTTTGCACCTCCCACCTGAAATAGAAAGTGTTTTTTACACACACAGATAGAAATCACACATTTGCACCCTATGTATATTAATACGCCATGCAAATATTGATACCTTTCAGATCTACACTCAGATCAACAACTTGCATATGTATTATCAACCTAAAAACTTCACCCTACATTCATTATTCAGATGGAAGGTTGGTTGCCCTGATTTGGGAAGACTGGGCCACTCCAGTATGGCTGAAGTGTTTACAGGATTGCATTTTGGAATAGTAAGAGTAAGAGTAAGTGAGAGTAAATGAGTTCTATAAATGGACTATGAAACTACATGGCTGCAATTAGATGATTTACCGGCTGATTTACCTCACTGAAAATTATCGGAATTATGTATTGGGTGTAAGAAACTCTCCTTCATCTGAAGTAGTGATGGGATTTGTCCCAGTGAGAGTTTAGCTCATCCAGAATAAAAACGGTATTTTGATGGATTGGATTATTAGACTGCATGTAAACATAATGTTAAACAGCATGAGTCAGGGGAAATTGAGTCTTGAGGAGGAGCTCTTGTCATAAGGGCCACGGCATTTTATACAGCCACTCATTTTGAGGAAATGGAAAAGGAAAGAATTGCCTAATGTAGACATATGGCATAGTATTCGGGGCAGGATCAATATTGAGGATGTACATAAAATTACTCTACTTCATTGTTGTTGGTGAAATTGTACCCCATAAAACCCCATTACCTCAAATGCTATCATCATATCCACATTACTGCCACTAAGGGGCACTCTTTCCATCCTAATGTCTAGTTTAGTGCCTCGACAAGAAGCCTGATGGCAGCAGCATTTGTTTGGTGGGGTTAATATTCATCTTTCACACCTTGAATTCCTAAAATCAAGTTTGTGTGATCGGCTAACCCAAACCTCTACCACTAGACCAACAGCATGATCTAAGAGAGATTTATTCAAACAGGACTTGGCTGTCATACTCATTAGCAGGCAATAGTTCCAAACTAACTTTGCTACAGCTAAGGTGGTAACAACTATTTGACCACATCAAGATGAACAAGTGTTGAGACGCTGGCTGCCATCCTGCAGGCGTTGCTGTCATATACCACAAAGGCAGTCAAGATGCATGCATGTGACCTCACTGCCTGGAGTTGCTAATATATAGGTGAAGGGATATTTGTAAGCATGCTGCATATTATGAGTAATGTCAGTACTAAGGTAAGAGTGATCTGTCTTTATTTCGATTACAAGTTGTTTTTGTTGGCATTTCAGTCTATATGTCTGAAGTTTATTGAGTGCATCAATCTCTATGAAGACAGCTTCACCAAATTATTTATATTCTGGATCCCCAGCAGAACATAGAAAACCCTAAAATCAATACCTTGGAATTATAAGGTTCTATCTGACTTTTGTTGTTGTGGTCAAAACTGAGTTAATCACATAAACCTATGAATCTGTGAATGCCTATTAACATCTGTGTGGTGTTATTTTTTGAAAAGAATGATTTCTGAGTCTGTAATTTAAAAACACAAAATCTAAAATAAAAGGCCCCATCTCCATTTATCTCAATGGATGCAGAAAACTCTGAAGCGTTCGATATCTATCCTCAAGGCGGATAGAACCTTATAATTCTAAGCTCACAAAATGTTGTACCACCCTTTAAAATCTACTCGCCCCACCCTGGCCACCGCATTAAAAAAATACAAGTGGGTGGGCATGTACATGTGCATGCGTGTGTCTGTGTGCATGTGTGTGTGTGTGTGTTTTCCCTGAGCTCAGCCATTCCCTCGCCTCCAGCTGACTGCTCAGCTGTGCTCCTCACATACTGCAGCACAAACTGTTTCCACATCTTACAGACTCACACTGAAAGGTTAACCTTAAGGCCCCTGTGTAGAGGGATAAGCGTGTCCCAAATTAGCGAGGATGCCAAGGGGAGCTGGGCTGTTGCCAGGGTGGGTTGCCAAGGGGTGTTGGGTATTGCTAGGGTGGTTGGGTTTCTGCTGTGTGGCCTGTTTGCATGTTGGCGGTGTGCAGGACGCGTGTGTTGTGGTCTTCTCAAACTACAGCCCAAGACAAACACACACACACACACACACACACACACACACACACACACACACACACACACACAGAATGATGGGTTGTGTGTTTGTGAAGGGGGGGACTGTTATATATAGGCAACCCTCTCAAGTCCTTAGGGCCTATCTTAAACCTCTAAGCTATGTGTTACTTTCTTTCTCACCATCTCTTTCTTACTCACTCAATTCAATTTCATTCAATTCAAGAGGCTTTATTGGCATAAGAAAATCATTTTTACATTGCCAAAGCAAGAATGGCAAACAGTAGTACATCTCAGCTTAGTTTAACACACAAACAAGCGAGCGTGTGCTTTCATCTGTCTTATATGAGTCTGATTTAAAGTGTGTGCAGGTGCTTGCAAATGTGTTTTCAGCCCACTCTACTGGGAAGTAAATAGAGGCATTACTGCACACTTGAGAAAACAACACAGCTGGTGGCTTTCCTAAGGCCAGTATCATACACCCACATGCTCAAAATGTATTTTACACACACTGGTGCTTGTCAGAAATAAAGAATCGCACTCTAAACTGCAGCAAACATGTGGTTTGTCTCTGCAGTTGGAGGTCGATGAGTGTGTGTGTTTATGTGTGTGTGTGTGTGTGTGTGGGAGGGGACATTCCATCCATTCTTGCTCTTCCTGAGGAAAGAGGGAAAGCGTCACGCACACACAACTGCTGACAGCCCCAGGGAGACAGAGGTACACAGACACCCCTCTAAGGTCAGCCACACATCCGCCTCTCCTTTCAACTTAACATCCATCAAACTATAATAGTCTCATCCATCCATCCATCCATCCATCCATCCATCCATCCATCCATCCATCCATCCTCTCAGGTGAAAAAGCCTCTTGTTTATCTGACGGTGCGCACGTTTGAATTATGATGAGATAACTAAACATATAAGGAAAAATACACAGAAATGATTGTATCTGAAGTTGTATATGCTGTATAATCAAATGTCTCGATAAACCAAGCGATTCTACATGTTGGTGTGAGTTGCGTACGCCTGTGTGCTCATCGATTAGTAAGTGTGATATTTTATTTGGGAGGAGTGAATTTTGGACTGTGAACATATAAGGTTGTTCCTCCTGGTCTATACTGTGTAGAAGAGGGCTTGTTTTTAAATGGGATGGGATCAGTATGGTGTGAGAGCATAAATCTGCATACACACACACACACACACACACACACACACACACACACACACACACACACACATTCATATACTCACACAATGCTTTTTAAAAACCCAGTGGGAACATTAGCTGTCAAATTGGACTTGGTTGGCTGTGTCGGAAAATAAAATTGCTTCACTCTCTCACTGAGCTTTAAATGCGCACACATGCACACACACACACGCACACACACACACACACACACACACACACACACACACACACACACACACAAACACTCCATGTGACAACACAACATGGCAATGAAGATGGCAACCAGAACAGTGGCAGCTACGCCAGCACTGACGCACTGCTGCTCTCCTGCCAACTAATGAGCGTTGAACACTCATAATGGTTTTTCTTTTGGCCAGTGAGGTGGATAATATCCCTTTGTTTGCAGTTACGTGTACCAACAGAATCTGGCTCTGCTTTTCTATTGGGCATATCCGTTATCTTGTGGTCCTACTATTCACTTCCCTTGTAGTTTCCGACTGCACCCTAACCACATTGGGCCGCTATGTGGCATATGTGACATACACACATACCTACACACATACTGGTTGTTACTAATCCATGATGCAGAGTCCACATCTCAGGAAATCCAGTTCATAAAAGAGGGAGTCAGTTAGAGGAATCATATAGAAAGGCAGGCTCCAGCACAGCTTTTTATTATCTGCAAAAACAAAGACCCTTTTCCACTCATCAGCAAAATGCAGGCACGCATGCACACACGCACGCACGCACACACACACACACACACACACACGGACTCACAGAGCTGCATACTGTACACTTCTGTCAGAAGACTTCTAAATTTTACATAAAGCTTTTTACAAAGCAAACTTTCATTTCAAGAATGATCACACAAGCACTCCATACGCATTAATGAGAACTGAGATTATAAACATTAGCCGGTTAGGCATAATATTAATTTAAGCTCCTCATTCACTCCCTCGCTCGCTCGCTCAAACACAAACACATTTCCAAGCACAGTCAAATGGGTACTTTTGAGATCGGTACAGTTTAGGCTTCTAAAATGTTCAAATTGTCCAGCTGTCTCTTCTGCTGCTAGGCAACAATAAGAGCAACAAACTTTTAGGCATGGGCTGCAGAACATTACAAGGGCCCTTCCCAACTGCCAATCATCAGAGTCTGCTTCCATAACCCATTTTATCTCTCTGACAGGCTAAAAGTGAATCCATCCAATTTTCAGCCTGTTCCTCTTTGCATCTCCTTCAGTGATTTAGAGAGAAGTTCTCCCCAATGTCCTACCCAGCAACATGATGGGGTTACAGATCCCTCAGTCTGTGTTCACTTGACAGGGGTTTGTTCCTGCCTCCCGCGCTGTCAAGTAGAGCTTCAGGAAGTCCTTGTAGCGGGGTGCGCAGCCAAGCCAGGCTTCACCGAAATGGACCGAGCCCGTCAACAGGTACTCGTCCCCTCCAGGATGTACAGCACACTGCGCGGGCACATTGACACGTCCGGTCCAGCGCCTCCCTCTGGCCCCGGCCCAAGCAAACAGCCCGCTCTTCTGACGGAACAGCCGGCTCAGAGTCACCACAACAGAGGAGTGGTCGTTAGTACCTGATGCTGTAGAGGACGAAGATGAAGAAGAGGAGGAGGGGGAGGAGGATGTCGCCACACCTCGAATGATGCCACTGCCAGCTAGGGAGACAGGGAGAGGGAGCGAGAGAGAGAGAGA
The DNA here is from genome assembly GCF_048128805.1 of Centroberyx gerrardi. Taxonomy (NCBI): domain Eukaryota; kingdom Metazoa; phylum Chordata; class Actinopteri; order Beryciformes; family Berycidae; genus Centroberyx; species Centroberyx gerrardi. The sequence goes on along the minus strand of NC_135999.1, from coordinate 18,613,021 downwards.
GAGAGAGAGAGAGAGATAGGAAATTAATGAATGAAGGACAAAAAGTAAAGGAGCAATATTTCAAACCTGACTGAGCTCCGCCTAATAATACATAATACACCGTGGTGCAGAGCTGCAAATCAGTGAGTGAATTTGTATGTGTGTGCATGTGTGTGTGTGTGTGTGTGTGTGTGTGTGTGTGTGTGTGTGTGTGTGTGTGTATGTATTTACCAAAGTCACTGGTACATGCAGCCATGAGGACCTCTTCATCTGAACAGGGTTTACAGGCAACTGAGAGGGGAAAACATGAAAAAAAAAAAAAAACATGAGACCTTCTGACATACATTGTTAAAAGCTTTGGTAACATAACAAACCACAATGTAGTGCTTATTTTCTCAAACCACTTTCCTTCCTCAGTGTTAGCTATCTCCCTCTGCCTTGTTTCACCCTCAGTCCCTTCCTGTTCTCTCTCTGTCTGTCTGTCTCTGTGTACTGGCATGTGTTTATGAGAGAAAGAGACGTAAAGAGAGCAAGAGAGAGTAAGTGAATGAGGACAGCAGGTGTGGGTGAAGAGAGGCAATCAGAGAATTACCCCTTGACCCTGTCAGCTATAAAAACAACTATCAAACGCCCAGACACAGACAGACAGACCCTAACCCACTCTTACTCTCCTGCTTCTGTCTCATTACGAAGCTACTCCAGCCTTCCTTTCCGCCCGCTGTTCCTCCCCGCCGCCAGACCTCTTTATTCATACGGGTGGGCTACCCAAAATGCCCTGCCCTGGAGGGCTCTTGATTGACAGCTGAGATCAGATTGGTTGACCCTTGCGCTTGACCCCAACGCGACCTTTTGATTGGCCTGCTTGTTTTCATAAGTCTGATCGAGACAAGAGAGTGTGGGAGCGAGGAAACGGGGGGTGGAGAAAGTGTCAGAGAGGGGGAGCGTGTAGGTGAGAAGCAGAAACGAGTGTGAAAGACAGAAGTGTGGCCTGTTGCAGAGGAAAACCTTCTCATGAACCTCATCTAACTCTTTCACTGGTAACTGTTCTCTATCAGCCTCACTTCTTGTCAGTGAACAGAAGGCCTGTGTCATGTGTGAGGAGCTTAACGTGACAGGGAGGCCAACTCCCTAAACATAACACATGGGTCAAATGCTGATAACAAATAAATCAGAATGAACGCTATCTTTTTGTCCTTGTGGAATGCGGCTAATGCCAGCTTTAACAATACAGGCTACACGATTAAGAAGGCATGTTTAAAAATGTGTGTTTGTCTGCATTCTCTTACCTATGCCAGGGTGCAGGTACGGGTACATGTGCGCCCCGGGCCCCCGGCTGGGCACCAGCTCGTACTGGAAAGCTGTGATCCTCCTGCTGATGTCTGTCTGCGCCACTGCTTCCACAAACAGCGCCCCCTGTGCCAGGCTGAAGCAGTGCACCGTGCCCAGAGCCTGTTCCCTCTCCCCCAGCAGCAGCCTCAGATCCCCGGCCTGCTCCAGATACACCTGGGCCCCCTGGAAGAAGAGGGGCAGAAGGATGAATATACAGTTAAGCCCCGTCCAACTGACACACATCATCTTCTGACTGTTAAACCTGCAATAAGCAATATCAGACCTTATAACCAATCCTGAAACTAATATGTGTTATGTCGAGATTTCATTGAAACATAATGATATAAACAAATATCCACACACAGCTGTGTTGCTGTTTTCACCTCGTAAATTCTCGTAATGGCGGAATTGATGAAGCGAGCGAGTAAACTTGTTAAACTAGAAAACTTGCTACCTACAGCTTCACTTGTCATTGTGGGAAATGTAACCTTCAGCGGGAGAAAGTTCTGGCAAAGTGAGACTGGTAACCGGTGGCACTTCTCAGCAGGTACGTTTACCTTAGCTATTAGCCTTTATGCACAGTGCTTTGCTAGGTTTGTCCTTACTAGGCCTCCGTAGTGCAGTGGCTTTGCTGTGCTTTATTTACAAATGTGTTGTGGTTTCTATCACCGTCAGAAAATGGTCAGAAAATTTTGCTTATTGCAGCTTTAAACTTGCAAAATAATACAACATCGGTACAACACTGAACTTCACTGACAGTATAAACGACCCAATCTGAACAGATGAGTTGAAAGTCGAGGTTAATTTGTCAATATTAGTTTTGTGCTCTACCTGGGAGTCAGTGCGGGGCTTGATGCACACGTAGAGGTCTGGCATGCGACCAGATGACGGCTCTGTGTTCGGCCGCAGGTTGATGATGATGGCTCCTGTGGGGTAGAGCCACTCCAGAGAGCCCTGGGAGCAGCGGAGGTAGACCTGCTCCACGTCTCTACGATGGGACTCATGGCTCAGACCGCTGCAGAGGAGAGAGGAGAGAAGGGAAGATGAGAGGAGAGAAGAGAAGAGAGAAGAGAGAAGAGAAGAGGGGAGGAGAGAAGAGAAGAGAAGAGAAGAGAAGAGAAGAGAAGAGAAGAGAAGAGAAGAGAAGAAGTCTTGTTTATTTGGTCTTTACAAATCATACAATATTGTTTTTTCATTTTAGGCATTTGGCCTAGTTGACGCTCTTATCCAGAGCGACTTATAATGAATGCAATAAGCTCAAATGCCTATAGTTCACTAAAATTACAAGCAACCAATAGTAAGGGGTGCAAGGGTCATGTGTCCTGATAATATTCCTGTGACAATGATCATGTAAGAGAGACATGCTAGATGAATAAATAAGAGAGAGAGATTTTATGAAACAGGATTCAGTCTCTTCAGTAAATTTAGTTGGAGAGTGAAAATAATATCAGTGTGAAACATGTATTTGCATTTTCACTAGGAGCAACTCTGGTGCAGCTGTCTCCCAACAAAGCTTTGACTTAGACTGATGTGGTCTCTTATCTCTGATGTGCATACCTCAACACCAGGAACTTATTAAGCTGTTAGAAGTTTAAAGCCGTTAAACTTTACAACACCAAGTGCGAAGTACAGGATTTCATTTTTATGACTCAGGGATTCAGAGAGAGTGATCAAAGGCGGCCATATGGCTGTATTTACTTAAGACAGGAATTGGAGCAGTGGTATCCATGTGATCATGAGTGTATGGAGTGCATTTCCAAAACGTTAAAAGCATACTGTAGATTTTGGAAAAGAATAATCAGAGCCTTAATCATAATTCAATATCTCTCAAATATAAAGGAGCTAGTCTGCTTTAACGTAATCATTCTGTCAACCAAGGATTTAAGTTACCTCCTATCCTTTACAAAGTAGGCCTATATAGTTTGTTTTAAGTTAGAGTCATTTTGTGAGAGTGGGTGTCACTTTTCAAACGGTGGATTCCTCCTTTTGACATAAAACTCTTCAATTAAAGAAGGGTGAAACACACCAGGCTGGCTCAGAGAGAAAAGAGTGATTGTTTATAAAGGGTTCATTTGGTTACTTAGACTTGACTTTAGTGCAGGCTGTTTGGCCAGCTTCTACATTTAGTCACCAGTTTGAGATGTAGATGTAGAGAGAGAGACTAAACTCTATTGCGCCACTGGAGCAGTAACCATTAATCAGATCATCCAACTTTTCACTGCAGTTCCAAAACTGAGGAAAGGAAAAGAAAAGCATGTTGGTGTGCAGCCACACCACGCCTGGCTACCTGACCCTCGGATGCCCCCCTCTCTCTCTCTCTCCCTCTCTGTGGATTAAATTAAATCTATTAAATCATTGCTGGGTCTAATTACTCTTTTGAGCCCCCCGAAATCCCGACTAATGGACAACAGACTGGAGTTCAAAGACACCGCTCCCCCCCCCTCTCACATACACACTATCACACTAGCCTCTTCTGATTAAGTGCATCTCCACGCTGTAAACTATACAGATAAGGCTAGCCTACGTCAAAATCCTTGACAGAGCACAAGGAATCCTTTGTGCAAAAATAATTCCCTATACATTTCATAATCATTATAATATGCGGGATAAGTGTTTGCCTGAGGTATTTATAGATTCTTTGTCGTACTTAATGGTTTTCTTTATCTCCTATGATATCACTAAAAAAATCCTATAGGACATCATAATAGTTTTTAGTTTTGTTTTCGCTTTGATATATCCTTATAAATTCACTTGACGGAACAGATAGTCTCATCACTTATCCTTTGTTCAGATTCATCCTCTTACCTTCCTCGCCAGCTGCACTGGTCGCTGGAGTATTGTGCCACCGCCCGGCAGAGAAGCACAGCTGTAATCCAGAGCGCAACCCACGGCCAGAGCATGGTCGCCTCTCCGCCCCGGTGAGCAGATCCCGCAGATCAGCCCGCCGCACGCTCTGCTCACAAACCGCAAGATCTGTTGCAAATATCCGCGAATATCCTGGCGATGTGCCGTTTCGTTCAGTTCAGGCTACATGGCGGGGTTAAACAAGGCAAAGGTTGTGCGGGCTGATTCTGCCGCAGAAAAGGCATTTTTCACCAAAGATTTCGAGTGGTAGTGTGCAGCAGCAGCAGCAGCAGACACACTCACACACAGAGAGAGAGAGAGACTGTTTAAAACTTCTGCTGCGCTCCGCTTCACGTCACCCGGTCCCGCAGCCACCCGGGGCGCGTGCCAGCAGCTGACTCCGCTTGAGTGACACGCGTGCGCTCGCTCCAAACCACGCCTACACATTCCCCCGATCCCGAGTGAGTGAGCGAGTGCGTGAGTGCGTGCGTGCGTGCGTGTCTCTCTCTCTCTCTCTCTCTCTCTCTCTGTGTGTGTGTGTGTGTGTGTGTGTGTGTGTGTGTGTGTGTGGGGGGGGTAATACTAACCTTTATTTATAAAGCATCAAAACTTTGTTGCAAAAGTTACAAAACAGTTAAAATGTGAGTAATGTTTAAGAATGTGAACAATAAATGAAGGGGTAAATTAAAGCCAAACGCACCAGTAGGCCTAGCTAAAACAAGAATAAAAACAAAGTAAGGATCAGCGTTCAAGTACCAGCAAGCCTATAAAAAGCATCAGAAACTTTGCGGCCAATATTCTAAAAAGTTTTTGGAGTCCCTTAGGCAGTGCCCGTTTGTCCAGTTGCTTTCCCATATAATCACTATATTCTACCCAAACCGGGCAGCGTGTCAACACTCCATGATTGAATGTATGTAGGTCTCTCTGAAATATCTAAAGACTAGTGCACAATTGTGTGTGTGTGTGTGTGTGTGTGTGTGTGTGTTTGGATATTCTTGGCCTCATAAACAGATGGATCATATTATCGCAGTGAAAATTAGAGCAGCATGCAGGTCTGACACTAGCATCCTATTACTCCTAGAAACCCCTCAAACATCCATCCAACCCAGTAGTCTGTTCAGCGTCAGGCTTTGTGCCATTGGCAGGCTTATTCGGGGTATTAAACTACCCTTAATCTTACTATTAGCGTTCCAGTGTAGATGAAGCTTAAAATGAAACGGGCTTATTCAGTTTATAGGAAATATAATATTCCTATAGGGACTTATGGTGTGTCCGTGGTTATCAATAGTGAGTTTACAGTGACCTTATCGTACTTTACTGTATATTTTTTTAATCTCCTATGGTATCTCTATAATATTCCTATAATATTCCTATAGGGACTTGCAGTTCTGCTGTGATATTTGCGTAGTATCCTTCTAAAATGTATCATAGGGTTACTGTAGCTCTTTCTCGTGAGGGAAAAAAAAAAAGAATGGAACTGACATAACGAGAAGTCACACATGTGCTCTAAACGCCTGTTTGGTTCCCGGGCGGTTTTCCCGTGAGAAAACAGTCGGAACGGCAAGCATGTTACTGACGCGTCACATTCCCCCGGACAGCCAGAGCAATGTAACGCATTTCGAGAAATACTGAAAGAAAGCAGCCCCCCTTACACCTCCACACCCACCCACGCACACACACAAACTCTGTCTGGCTACCTCACTTCTCCCCCCCCCCCCCCCCCCCCCCCCCCCTCTCTCTCTCTCTCTCTCACACACACACACACACACACATTCATATACTACATGACCTTGCTCAAGCACAGCCTACAGTAGGAACACGTTTCTATACAGATACTTGGCTTGAAATAGATGCAATTTCACTGAAAACACAACCGACCCAATCCTGTCCTGACAGCAGAGCAAGTTTGGGCTGCTGATGTGAAGTTTGACCCCATGTGCTCCTTCACCACGTGAAGTATCTGCAGAGCGACGGGCCCTCTGACCCGCTCCCCTCGTCCCGCTGCCGTCCACCTGGCTCTTCTCAAGCAGCCTGACAGGAGGAACGCTCCGTCTGTCCGCACGCTGCTCCTTAATGGAGCCACACACATTCCTCTCTCTCTGCTTTCAACCTTCACGACCTTTCTTTCCTTGAAGCTCGCGCGCAGCACACTCCTCTCCCCCTCTCTGCTTTTTTTTTTTTTTTTTTTAACCTTTATTTATCCAGGGAAAGCTGACTGAGCAGGCTCGCTCTTTTTCCAGCAACGCCCCGCTTCACATTCACACACTCGCATACATTCACACCCGGGAGCTGCCCAGTACAACCACAGTCTTCTACTGCTGGCCGCTGAGAGGCTTCACCGGAGCAGCTGGGGGTTAAGTGCCTTGCTCAAGGGCAGCGTGAGGGCAGGGGAGAGAGCATCAGTCATTCACTTCACCCACTGACATTTTCGTAGCCCAAGCATTCAGACACATACACACACACACACACAGGCACACAACACTCACACACATACATGCGTCTCACTGTCAGAGAGTGAAGGAGAGAGGGAAGAGGAGGCGCTGTATGGGAACAGGTAGGAAAATGGGGTTTAAAGCGATGAGAGAGAGAGAAAACGAGAGAGAGAGAGAGAGAGAGAGAGAGAATGAAACAAAGGAATGTGGTAAAGTTCCAGGTGAATGAACAAGCCTTCAGTGTTTGA